>NC_083320.1:74103336-74225836 GCF_963455315.2 Globicephala melas | reverse complement strand
ACTAGATTCATTGGATGTTATCATCTTGAATAGTTTGAGTAATCTGATTTTTAGCATGTGTCTAAGACAAGGACTGCCTTGGTTTCCTTACGCTTTGGTGGTTCAGAGATACAGAAGTTTGGTGTAGTTTTCTTTGCCTTTTCTGCATATCACAGTTTAATCAGGACCATAGTATTCTTTTTTTTTTTTTTTTTTTTTTTGCGGTACGCGGGCCTCTCACTGTTGTGGCCTCTCCCGTTGCGGAGCACAGGCTCCGGACGCGCAGGCTCAGCGGCCATGGCTCACGGGCCCAGCCGCTGCGCGGCATGTGGGATCTTCCCGGACCGGGGCACGAACCCGTGTCCCCTGCATCGGCAGGCGGACTCTCAACCCCAGGGAAGCCCGGGACCATAGTATTCTTACGCCAGTCCTGGGAAGTTCAGCCTTTATAAAATCACAAAAGCTCATAACCAGAGAGCTATTTCTTAAATCAGTTTGAATCTCTTCTTTTTTTCTTCTACAAGATCGGCAACTAAATGGAACACTTTCTCAAAATAAGCTCAACAACTTTTTCTTGTGATTCTAAACAATTTTGACACACAGTGCACTCAATAAACCTTTTTGGTTGCGGTATCTCTGAACGCTAAAACTCCTAGAAACTCCAGGATGTTCTCACTCGAGGACTAGGTAGATTTCCCTAAAAAATAATGTCCCTCTTTAGATCTTTAGGACAAAGAAGTAATGCCACTGAAAATACACCTTCAGATCTAACTGCAGAGTTTACATGGACACCCAGGCTTCCATTAAGTAAACTTCAAAATGCATAGGAAATTGCTTATGCAGTTTACACTCTCTATACTAATGCATGTATTGTTTCGATGATGAAGTTTAAAATAATTTGAAGGCCAGATTGCATGTTGTTGCACAACATATTTTCTTTGCCAAATAAAAAAATCCCCTGGTGCTTCGTGTAAAATTTAAAGAATATTTAAAGATGGGATGAAGTATCATCTTCTGCCTAAATATTACTTGTCACTTTCAGATCTGGAGCTGTATGAAAATTGTTTTTTAATTAAATTAGGGTATGCACTACAATGTTGCCCCAGTCTCCCCTCCTCAAGCTTGAAGAACTGAGAAGTGCTACTACATGCTTTATGCTTGAAGATGGGTCCTGTCCTTTTCATAGAGGCCCATGGTCCCAAACTAAAGTTTAGCACCAGGCAGATGGGCAGCTGTGCCTCCCCAAGGGGACAATCCAGCAATCATTGCCATTAATGTTGGCCTCCTTATAATAACAAAGGGAAGCCAGGCTCCTGAGATGGTAATTTCTGCCAAATGTGCAAATATTGCTTGTCAGTCCTGGGCTGATATGTTAAAGAGACAAGTCAAATTGGTCATTTCTCAATAGATAAGGTAATTAATAAATTTTAAAATTTCTTTATTAAAGAAGTTCCTTAGAATGCAAAAAGAATCAAGCAGAACTTAACAAAGCCATATTTGGATTGGCACTTGTGACAAATAAAGGATTCTTACTTCAACTAAAGTGTTTTTGTCCCACTGCTTGGGAAATGAGGATAGAGATGGTCGCATAGGATTAAAACAAGTAGATTTCACTAAGGATAAAGGCGTCATGATATGAAGACAATTTGGAGAGAAAGCTCAGATTCTTAAATATAATGGTAAAGATATGCCACCAATTCAAAGAGTTTGGCCTGAAATATTACCCATCAAAATGCACAGAACTTTCTTTGTAGTCAATTTTGTAACTGGCATGTGTAAGAATGCTATTTTGGAAAGTTAATTTTAGCAGGGTTGGATAATTAAGTGTAGAAAAACGAAGCAGTCTTGGAAGTCAGTGAAACTGTGTTGTCAAACCAGCACACGACACATATGAGCATAATAGCAGGCAGAAAACCCATTCCTGTAAGATTTTAAATGGGTAAAATGAATCACTAATACTTTTAAAAAGCTTAAAAACTTCATCTTAGTAGATGGGAGTGAGCAAATCACAGACACTGTTAAACGTCTGTGAGTTAAACAAATGGGAATTATGAAGTGCTGAGAACATGGATTTGAGGAAGTAGGGCTGAAAACAAGTAAATGGTCTAGGATTGACTATGTACTGAATAATTTTCACCCTGAAGACAATATACAGTAATTTGCCCTGTGAAGAACTAACCATTTTGTTATTTTTCTTAAACTGGTGATCTTTTATTAATTAATTAATTTATTTTTGCTGTGTTGGGTCTTCGTTTCTGTGCGAGGGCTTTCTCTAGTTGTGGCAAGCAGGGGCCACTCTTCATCACGGTGCATGGGCCTCTCACTGTCGTGGCCTCTCTTGTTGCGGAGCACAGGCTCCAGACGCGCAGGCTCAGTAGTTGTGGCTCACGGGCTCTAGTTGCCCCGTGGCATGTGGGATCCTCCCAGACCAGGGCTCGAACCCGTGTCCCCTGCACTAGCAGGCAGATTCTCAACCACTGCGCCACCAGGGAAGCCCTAAACTGGTGATCTTTTAACATTTTAAATTTGGAAACACTCCAAAAAGTGAGCGCATCTATCTGTCTCGTTTGGCCCGTGATCTTCATTTCTTCCTCTCCAGTGCATTCTCAGTGGCTTCCTGGACTCAAAATCTTCTCCATAAAACACTTACAGCCTCATGGGCCACCCCATGACATGCCCCAGAGCTATCCAGAGGAGCTTTTCACTATTGAGGGTCAGAAGCATGAATTCCCATGTGTTTGTATAGCCACCATCTGAGTTTTGGAAGCTCTTTCTGGAAATCTAGGATTGGGGTTCACTAGAACCTTCCTCTTCCATTACTAGGTACCATCTTTTCTTCTGTCTCCAGTCATCTCCTCCTCCTCCCTTTGTTTCCATTTTTCTCCATTAGCAACTCTCCCTAGAAAGCTGCTCTCTTTACTGGCTAATTTTAAGTAATAGGGACCAGCTGTATTGGTGCAGAGCAATTTTTCTTTCTAAAGCGTCACAAGCTTAAAAAGTCCATGAAAGCCAGATATTTCCAGCTCTCTTCCAAACATTTAACATTTTACATGGTTATTTAAAGACGGAAATATTGCATTTAGAGACAAATATTCTCAAGGTTTTAGAGAAGCTTAATAATTCTCATAATTGAAACAAAGGAAAGCTTAAAAAATATCTGAGCGATGCCGTGGCAAGGGATGTAACACCTATAAATTGCTCAATATACGGGTGAATTAAATAGTCACTGTAGATGGAAGTCATCCTAGAAAGGCCTCCGCACTCAAAGTCCAGTTACGTGGAAATGGAATAAAAATTCTGAACATCTATACTTACAGACATTTAACAAAAGAAACAAGGAACGGAGGAGTCAAACACCTCAGATGAAACTTCAGAAATGCGTGTTGAAAATTGTTCCGATTCTTGCTGTCACCCACAAGAAAGCAATGGGATCACTTAAAGTGAATTCAAGAGAAATTCAAACAGCCGGTGGTTTTAGGCAGGGCTTGGGGGAAATGGGTCTTTGTTACCAGCCACCCTGCCCCACCCTGCCTCCCACCCCAAGCCCTCAACTCCATCCTTTGATTTTTTTCCTTCTCCTGGACAGACCTAACTTTGAGAGGAGGTATGGTGGGACTGACATCGAAAGCAGCTGCTCAGAGCTGGGGAAGCAGGGTTAAAACTGACAGGCCAGTGGAGTCCTGCTTCTCCCAGGTTTATGAGTGACAAGACACTAAATGAAAAAACCTGAAGTCAGGAAATCTGTTTTCTATTTCTTATTTGGCATCGCCCTTTTGTGCCCTCCACTCCAGCAGCCTCACTATATATCCATAAAATCATGAGTATGCTGAAAAGTCAAAATAGGGGTTATATAACTGTTCTTGAAAAATCCCTGCTTCTTTTCATCTATAGTGTGGACAGGTCATTTTCTGGTTTGGTTACCTGGTTCTCAGGGTCACTGTTATGATTCATCAGACATTTTAAAACGATTTTTTTTCTTGGTATTTTAATGATTTTGCAATAGAGAAAACATACTTTTTTGTTCATTAACCTAGCATTAAAATAATTATCTTCCTCTTATCCTAGGAAGAAGATAAGCTTTTAAGAAAGAAATCCAAAAACCACAGGACAGTCAAATGAAGGAATTTTTATGGCAGTGCCAGAAAAAAATTTTTCTCCTTCTGTCCATATACCAGATCATTTTTTAAAAATGACATTCAAATGACAATCACATGGCACTGTCTTTGCTGGAGTTGCTATGCACGATGGCGCTAAACTCTGTATTATAATATATGTTGCAGATGGTACCTACAGCGCATTTATGTAGAGGTTTCGTCCACCCCTCCAAAAGATATATTTACTTAACAATGATTCAAAACAGATGGATAGACAAATCTGTCTTCGATATTTAATACTAATATATTAATGTGTAAATGACTTATAACAATAGGTTTGTTTTCTAGAGCCTAATGCAATGGTTGCCATAAGAACACAAATTATGTGTACATTTTAATGCATCTATGCTTCATAATTATGCATGGTTGTGTGCTGTTATAATTGACATAAAATATAAAACAGGTCAAAGAGCAGCTATTAAAACTATTTTTCATTTTGCTTCTTGACAGCCGGCAACATTGGTGCCTGGTACCTTTAATAGGGCCATACATGCAATGCACAGATAGTTATAGAATTGCAGCCATATTAAAGGGCTCCAGAATTTGTAACCTAATTATTTCAAACATTGTTTTAAGGCTGATGATTCTATTTAGAAGTTTCCTATTTTGAGACCAAATAAGTGAAATACTTTAAAATAGAAATCAGTGAGGGGATAAGGGAAGGGTATCTTGTGTGTGTGTGTGTGTGTGTGTGTGTGTGAGAGAGAGAGAGAGAGAGAGAGAGAGAGTGAGATTTTATTTGAAAATAATGTGTCCTGAAATCATTTTTTTTTCCGCTTAGGTAAAATGAAGCGGTTGTCTCCAGTGTTCTTTTGTAATGATAACTAAATTTCTGTTCTGTGTAGCTCTCACTCTGTTTTCTTTGTTTTTGTTTTCTAACACACTTAAGAATCCTTTGGTTAAATTCTCATCTCCTAAAGGTTACAGAGGAAGAGACTCTAGTTTTCTAATTACTTAATCCACTTGCCACCCTGTGAGGGAACTGAGCATTAATCCCCTCACTTTAGCAGTGAGGGAAGAGAGGCAAGGGGAGGTTAAGTGACTTGCCCAAGGGCACCCAGCAAGCCTCCCTGAGGCTGGAATTGGAACTCTGAACACCTGCCTCTCAGGCCTGCACTCAGGCCCTGCTCCTGCTGCCTCAAGTATTTGTAATTCTCCTGAGGGCCAAACCATCTTCATTTTCCTGTCATAAAACTCCAAGGACCTCGGGGTGAAAGAAATAAAACCTGTACAAAATCAACTCATAGCAACGCAAGTTTGATTTATAAAAAGTTTCTGTTACTGTACTTTTCAAAGGCATAGATTTTTGGAACTGTCAAATAAAAACGTGAAATGTACACTCAAAGAATAAAGATCCCTTGCTGCCATTGTGATACGCCAACATAGCTGGTATAATTCTCCTTTGTTTCAGAATTTGCATTTTAGAAAGACAATTCTTTTCTTTGGTTTTGTTTTGTTGTTTGTTAAATATTTTTTTAATTTTTATTTTATATTGAAGTAGAGTTGATTAACAATGTTGTGTTAGTTTCAGGTGCACAGCAAAGTGATTCAGTTATACATATAAAAGTATCTATTTTTTTTCAAATTCTAGAAAGATAATTCATTTTTTTAGATACTTTTTTTAAAGCTCTACTTTATTGATTATTCTGTTTTTATTTTTTTTTTTTTTGGCCATGCCGTGCAGCATGCAGGATCTCAGTTCCCCGACCAGAGATCGAACCTCTGCCCCCTGCACTGGGAGTGCAGAGTCTTAACCACTGGACCGCCAGGGAAGTCCCTAGAAAGATAATTCTTTTTAAACAGTTGGGGAAAGACACTTTTTCCTCAGTTACAGAACCCAAAACCTTGCATATTTTTATGTGTTTTAAGCATTTTGAATAATTACAATGTTAAATAATGAAGTCGATAGGAAATTTAGAGAGGCTGAAATGGAGTAAGGGGATGGGGAAGAAGTACAGGTTGGAAGAAGCTCTTACTCCCTGGGCTGCCGTGTCTCTCGCTCCCGGCTGCTCTAGTCCTACCCTGTCCGCTCTCACCCTGACCCCCGCCCCCATCCCCACTCCCCATTTAGGCCTCCAGCTCCTAAAAGGATCTTCCTCGCACTCAGTTCCCTAGGAACCACCAGGCCCTATGGATTTCCTAAGCCCTTATGTCAGTCAGAACTTGCTATTTTCCTTATCTAGGTTGCTTTAAAGTGCTTCCCTCTATGCTGAGTTTATTTCTGCTCTGAGGGCTGGGCCAGGGTGGTTGCATTTAGAAACCAAACAACAATGGATGGAATTAAAAATTAGGGGAGGGGATCTTTAAAAAATTGCTAATAATTTATACTTCAACGATTCCAAATCAGTGAAGTGCTATTATGCACTTAAATGCAACTGATCTTACTGCCCACATCATGGAGAAAAAGTCCAGAATAAACAAGCAACCCCAGTAATGGTCACAGTGCAACAACTGTTATTTACGGCTTAATACGTGTCAGACACTGATCTGAGTGTTTTACCTATGCTAGCTAATTTAATCTTTGTAACAGGTCTATAATTAGGTGCGGTCACTATACCTTTTTATGGGTGAAGAAACTGAGGTACAAAGAGATTGAGTGACTTTGCTCCAGGTCACAAATGCGTTAAGTGGCAGAGCTGGGATTACATGCAGTGGGCAGTTTGAATTGTCTTCTTGTTCTTCCTGGTTTAGAGAGACGAGAATGAGGGATAGTGGTCCAGAGGCTGCCTGATCCAAGGCACAAAAATTCTAGCCTTAACTACTTCTTGCTTCGCATTACCCACCACACCTCACGCCAAGTTACCCAAGAAAACCCCCAAACGATAAAAATAAGTAGTAACAAGGATCAGATAAAAATAAAAGCAGAACTATTGTGATCTTACCTAAAAACAATTTAAGCATCTTCCAAAAGAACATTCTTGATTTTACCGAAATATAAGCGTATGGCCTAATGCTGTTCTTCAGTTAGGAATCTCTAGTCATAATTTTTAATTGTATATAACCCCATCTAGATGCCTTTTTGACTGTGAAAGTACAAAGGAATATGGAAACAAGGCATTGTTTATATTTGGTGGCTGACAGGTTTTTTCTCCTTTCAACTGGTTGCTGTTACGTGAAGACTTCTAGTTGTCAGAGCTCTACGTTTATTTTGATGCAGTTGTGGTCCTATCCCTGTTGTGCTTGACATGTCTTATTTCTGTATGGGGTATCTGAATCTTGACGTCGTATCTCAAGCATATGAAGATACATGCTACTGCTTGGAGATATATTACTTTGAATTCTACACAGTTTTGTCAATTGGACTTGTCATTCTCCTACTAGGGTACAGTTTTCCATAAAAGTCATATTAATTATAATGCAAAATGCCCAAAGTTATAAATAGTGTCTACATCAACTAAAGAGTGAAGAGTTCCTGACTGAAATACCAAAATTTATCTATCTTAGTATAATTATCTCCCAAGCCCCCAACGGTGTCATGAGCTGAAGACATCATCATAGTGTTTTTTCAAACACTGGCAGTACAACAAAGGGAATAACGCTGCTTTTCTCCCTCCATCCCATTTTTACCCTTGATCAGATGCCAAGTTAAGCCAATTCTATTTACAAATACCTTGCCCACTTGTCCCATCATTGTCACCCAGGGTTGACTCGGGCTTCCATCATTTCCACCTGATGGAATTCTGCTATTTCCTAAACTATTTTCTTTGACTTCAACAGGCACCAGTAACTGAGCACCACACGCCCATTGTCATTCTGATTGGGTCTCTCTCCTTGTGGCCTTTGATTTCCAACAAGCTTCTAAGTCTGTTCCTCCATAAAAAGCTGGAGACAGCTCTTTAACAAGGCGAAGAGATGGCTCACACCCTGGTAGCTGTCTATAGTTCCAGGGCCCTCCCACATCTGCCCTACACCTTAGTGACACAGAGCTACTCCCCATGGAGCCGTACCAGGCCCTGGCAAGCTGCTGTCTCTGCGTGTGATGTTCTTGCAGCTTAGACAGGCCCCACTTAGCTCCACTACTGGGTTATGTAACTTCTTGTATTTTCCAACCTGGCTTGAATGTTACATCTCTCTAAAGTTCTTCTCCACTTTTGTTATTCCAACTTCCTGTCCCAGGAAGAAGAACTAAATCACCCCTTCCCTATACTCGATCAAACCTTGATTCTGCCTCTGTTATAGTAATTAGTATGTCTTATTTTATTAGTTATTTATCTGACCACACTGATAGAAACCCATCTCCTCCTGGTCAGAGACTTTGGTTTATTCATCTATTTAGCTCCAGGCAAGGACCCTGCATGCAGTGGACGTGCAATAAATATGAACTAAACTAAGACAGATTCCGATAGGCTCCTGGATCACCAGGTGACTGTTGTATGCCTGGGCTCCTTTTCTGTAGGGCAATGCGGAGAGAGGCCAATGGGTCACATTCTGGTGAAAGCGAAAGGTATCCATGGAGACCAGAGGGATTTGCCTTGGGAACACAGGGCTAGGGAAGGGGCAGGCTTCCTGGTCTGTGTATTTCCAACAGTCCTCAGAACTCTAAACTCCTTTGGAATTTGCACACAGGAGATTCTGGAGGATCTGTATAGCGTTTCTGCTTCTCAGCTTTGCATGACGAGAGTGCGGGGGCAAGGTTGGAAAGAAGGCAAACATCCCTTTTTCTTGCACAAGCATATGCTGGGAACCCTCCCTGGCCTCTAGACAAGGGAGAGAGCCAGGCTAAATGTGTGATGCTAAAAGACTTGAGGGAAAAGAAAGAAAATAGATGACACATTTTATAGAACTGAAACTCGTAGGATGTCGAGGAATTCAAAACACTTTTATTGCCTTAAAAAACTTAACATGGCACTGGTTCTGTGTATGTCTATTTTTCCGGTAACGTAGATGAGAATAAAGAGCACTTCTTGTCTCTCCATGCTGTCCGTCCCACTTATTAGTAACACAGGCTTACATTGTAGCCCACATTGTGCCTAATCACAACCAATCTTTATGAGCCACCAGGCCAGCCAGCCGGTAGATGGTGTCAGGTCAGATTTCAGTTTGGGATGATACTGGGGGTGCGGGTAGTAGACCAGGAAATCTAAAACATGAGGAGGAGAATGAATCTTAAAGAAATGTCAAAGAAAAGGCTCATTTGTCCTGTATTCTGTTGTCTTCTCTTGGGCTCAAAGTGACAAAAGGCAGGTTCAGGCTGTTATTTCTATCAATGGTACAAATATTCCCTGACAATTGTTGTGTGAGGCCCTGGAGTGAGAGAAGAGCGAAAATGACTGTAGGCTTTTGTTCCTCCAAATGTCAAAGGTTACTAAAATGGAATGAGAAGAGATGAAATGGAAACTTTTAGTGCCGTATGATGTCATCCCACCTGAATCTCATTCAGGGACGTCCAAACGCCCTGTTCCTTGGTGAGCATGTTTTCTCACATCTCATCTCCCTCCATTAAAATAAAATCAAACCAACCAAACTTGAATTGGAAATAAAATTAGGGAAGGAAAGTTTAAAAGAAGGGTGTATTTGGATGGTTTTGAGTTCATAAGAATTAATTTTGTCACAAATTTTACTTGAGGATTTAGCATTATACCAACTAAAAAGAATTATTCAAGAGGTATAAAGAAGAATGCTAAACTCACTTGAAAGCCCAATATTTGGGATCACCCCAATTAATATTTTGGTGACCATCCTTTCAACATATCCCTTTTCCACATGTATGTATATATTTATGGTATATCATACGTGCTGATCTTATCAAAGGTACTTATCATTTGCTTTATTATTTTTCACTAACACTACACCTTACAGGTCTACTGCAATGTATGAGGCTACTTATTACTATGTATTTCTTTCTTTCTTTTTTTTTTATACTGCAGGTTCTTATTAGTCACCAATTTTACACAGATCAGTGTATACATGTCAATCCCAATCACCCAATTCAGCACACCACCATCCCCACCCCACTGCAGTTTTCCCCCCTTGGTGTCCATATGTCTGTTCTCTACATCTGTGTCTCAACTTCTGCTCTGCAAACTGGTTCATCTGTACCATTTTTCTGGGTTCCACATACATGCGTTAATATACAATATTTGTTTTTCTCTTTCTAACTTACTTCACTCTGTATGACAGTCTCTGGATCCATCCACGTCTCAACAAATGCCTCAACTTCGTTCATTTTTATGGCTGAGTAATATTCCATTGTATATATGTACCACATCTTCTTTATCCATTAGTCTGTCAATGGGCATTTAGGTTGCTTCCATGACTTGGCTATTGTAAATAGTGCTGCAATGAACATTGGGGTGCATGTGTCTTTTTGAATTATGGGTTTTCTCTGGGTATATGCCCAGTAGTGGGATTGCTGGGTCATATGGTACTTGTGTTTTTAGTTTTTTAAGGAACCTCCATACTGTTCTCCAGGGTGGCTGTATCAACTTACATTCCCAGCAACAGTGCAAGAGGGTTCCGTTTTCTCCACACCCTCTCCAGCATTTGTTGTTTATAGATTTTCTGATGATGCCCATTCTAACTGGAGTGAGGTGATACCTCATTGTAGTTTTGATTTGCATTTCTCTAATAATTAGTGATGTTCAGCAGCTTTTCATGTGCTTCTTGGCCATCTGTATGTCTTCTTTGGGAAATGTCTGTTTAGGTCTTTTGCCCATTTTTGGATTGGGTTGTTTCTTTAATATTGAGCTGCATGAGCTGTTTATATATTTTGGAGATTAATCCTTTGTCTGTTGATTCATTTGCAAATATTTTCTCCCATTCTGAGGGTTGTCTTTTGGTCTTCTTTATGGTTTCCTTTGCTGTGCAAAAGCTTTGAAGTTTCATTAGGTCCCATTTGATTATTTTTGTTTTTATTTCCATTACTCTAGGAGGTGGATCAAAAAAGATCTTGCTGTGATTTATGTCAAAGAGTGTTCTTCCTATATTTTCCTCTCAGAGTTTTATAGTGTCCGGTCTTACATTTAGGTCTCAAATCCATTTTGAGTTTATTTTTGTGTATGGTGTTAGGGCGTGTTCTAATTTCATTCTTTTACATGTAGCTGTCCAGTTTTCCCAGCACCACTTACTGAAGAGACTGTCTTTTCTCCATTGTATATCTTTGCCTCCTTTGTCATAGATTAGTTGACCATAGGTGCGTGGGTTTATCTCTGGACTTTCTATCCTGTTCCATTGATCTATGTTTCTGTTTTTGTGCCAGTACCATATTGTCTTGATTACTGTAGCTTTGTAGCATAGTCTGAAGTCAGGGAGTCTGATTTCTCCAGCTCCGTTTTTTTTCCCCCAAGACTGCTTTGGCTATTTGGGGTCTTTTGTCTCCATACAAGTTTTAAGATGATTTGTTCTAGTTCCATAAAAAATGCCATTGGTAATTTGATAGGGATTGCATTGAATCTGTAGATTGCTTTGGGTAGTATAGTCATTTTCACAATATTGATTCTTCCAATCCAAGAACATGGTATATCTCTCCATCTGTTGGTATCATCTTTAATTTCTTTCATCAGTGTCTTATAGCTTTCTGCATACAGGTCTTTTGTCTCCCTAGGTAGGTTTATTCCTAGGTATTTTATTCTTTTTGTTGCAATGGTAAATGGGAGTGTTTCCTTAATTTCTCTTTCAGATTTTTCATCATTAGTGTATAGGAATGCAAGAGATTTCTGTGCATTAATTTTGTAACCTGCAACTTTACCAAATTCATTAATTAGCTCTAGTAGTTTTCTGGTGGCAGTTTTAGGATTCTCTATGTATAGTATCATGTCATCTGCAAACAGTGACAGTTTTACTTCTTCTTTTCCAATTTGTATTCATTTTATTTCTTTTTCTTCTCTGATTGCCATGGCTAGGACTTCCAAAACTATGTTGAATAATAGTGGTGAGAGTGGACATCCTTGTCTCATTCCTGATCTTAGAGGAAATGCTCTCAGTTTTTCACCATTGAGAATGATGTTTGCTGTGGGTTTGTCATATATGGCCTTTATTATGTTGAGGTAGGTTCCCTCTATGCCCACTTTCTGGAGAGTTTTTATCATAAATGGGTGTTGAATTTTGTCAAAAGCTTTTTCTGCATCTATGGAGATGATCATATGGTTTTTATTCTTCAATTTGTTAATATGGTGTATCACATTGATTGATTTGCATATATTGAAGAATCCTTGCATCCCTGGGATAAATTCCACTTGATCATGGTGTATGATCCTTTTAATGTGTTGTTGGATTCTGTTTGCTAGTATTTTGTTGAGGATTTTTGCATCTATATTCATCAGCGATATTGGTCTGTAATTTTCGTTTTTTGTAGTTTCTTTGTCTGGTTTTGGTATCAGGGTGACGGTGGCCTCATAGAATGAGTTTGGGAGTGTTCCTCCCTCTGTAGTTTTTTGGAAGAGTTTGAGAAGGATGGGTGTTAGCTCTTCTCTAAATGTTTGATAGAATTCACCTGTGAAGCCATCTGCTCCTGGACTTTTGTTTGCTGGAATATTTTTAATCACAGTTTCAATTTCATTACTTGTGATTGCTCTGTTCATATTTTCTGTTTCTTCCTGGTTCAGTCTTGGAAGGTTATACCTTTCTAAGGATTTGTCCATTTCTTCCAGGTTGTCCATTTTATTGGCATAGAGTTGCTTGTAGTAATTTCTTAGGATGCTAAAGAAGTACTTGTTATCACTCTTCAGTATTAGCCAACAGCTTATTAGTTTTTCACCTTGAATGTTAAGCGTCTTTCATGTACTTATTGACCATTTAGATTAACTCCTGTTTGAACTGTCTATATCCTTTGTCCATTTTTTTATTGGGATTGGTTGGTTTTAAAAAAATTAATTTGTAACAGATTATCTTTTATATGTGTTCAAGTATTGCCTTTTATTTTGCAGTAGAAGTATATCTTAATTTTATTAAGTCGAATATATCTTTTATAGTTTGTGGGTTTCCTGTCTTTGTTATATATCTCTCCAATCCTTAGTTAGGAGTTAAGAGATACAATTTTTTAAGCTTGTTATTGTTTTGTGCTTTATATTTTAGCTTTTAGGAGTTTCAGGAGTTTGTTTTTGTACATGTGGTGAGGTAGAGATCCACCTTAATTTTTTCAGATGAGTAGCCAGTTATGAAAACACCATTCATTAACTCATAAACATTTTTCTCATTGAAATAAACTATATGTCAAGTATATTGGGATTTATTTCTTCACTCTCTATTCAATTCCAGTGATCTATTTTTCTATTCTCAAGTGAAGAAAATATTCTTTGAATATAATGGCTTTACAGTATGTTTTATTTTCTATAAAAGCAGGTCCGCCCTCATGATTCTATGTTTTCATAATTAACTCCAATATTCTCAGACATCTACTTTTCCAAAAGAAATTTAGTGAAAAAGCAACTCTTTTGAGATTCTAACTGGAATTGCATGCGATGTATAAACAAACTTTCCTTGGTTTCCTTTCCAAAGTGATTGAGCATTTGAGAAAAACTGTGAACCCTGTGATGTCTCAGCTAGGACTACAGTCTGGTCAGGGGAAATTATACCATGTAGAGGAGGAAGGAGGGGTACTCAGGTGTTAGCATAGATTTTTGTCCACATTTCTTGTAAGTCTAGTTTCAAGCTTATATTCAAAAGTCTTACTTTTTTTTTTTTTTTTGTAAAAGCCACAGTCCCCTCAAAACTATATCAGATTTTGTGACTTTTTTTGCTTCAGCACTCCTAACACTGAAAAGCTAAGTTTCATATACTCTGCTTCATATGAATTCTGCATTGGATAGCTTTGAAAAATATTTTTATGGTTCTTTTCTATCACAAAAGTAATATGTGGTTACCACAAAAATCTAAACATCGTGGAAATAACCCAATCATGGAGAAAAAAATTAACCACAATTTGATCTTTTATTCTAGATTTTTTTTTCACTCAAAATGAGATTAGACTGTATTTGCTATAACTTGTATTTTCCCTTACCTACACACTTTATATTCTTTTATTTCAGTACATACCGATTTTATTTTTAATGGCTGTATACTATTCCATTATGTATAAGAAACCAAAACTTATTTACCCAATCTTCTAGTTACATATATTAGAACTGCTTCCAAATCAATGCTAAAATAAATAATTTTATACATCTTTTCAAATATCTTTTGGAAAAATTAATAGAAGTGATTATACTTTGCCAAAGGGCTGACACATTTCAATTTTAATTAAAAATGTGGGACCAGTTGGCAGGCATCTCTGACAACGGTGTATTAGAATGCTGTTTCATAGCACCTTTGCTAGTCCTAGGTTTTGAAAAACTCCAGAACTTTTCACTCAGCAATCATCCAAAACGTTGGAAATGTTTTGCCACATGATAGAACAATGGTGTGGATGAGTCCAGTCCCTTACTCCTTCTAGTATGTTACTGTCTTATGAATTCAGCAGCACACTGTTGGAAACACCTCTCCCTGTTGATTCTCAAAATTCTGTCATCATTATTCAAGGAAAATACAATTGGCCCATCATTTTGAGGGATAAACTCGAAGTTGTTTTTTCACTTGGATGATGTCTTTGATCTTCCTCAAGTCGTACTACTCTTTCATCTGTTGAAGTCAAATATGCTCATTTGTGAGATGGCTGAAACACAGCTCAAACTCAGTCTGTCCAAAATGAACTCACGTTCCCCTCAAATTTGTTAACCCCCAATTTTCCTTCACCTTGGTGAATTACATCATTATCACTACAGCCAGCAGCCTAAAACAAAGCAGTTATTTAAAATTTCTCCTTTTCTCTCTTCTCTGCTATTTAATCCATACATCCCTGATCGGGTTCTACCTCCAAATATGCCTCAAGTTTAACTTCTCTCCATCTGTACTATCTCTTACTTAAAATACTCCGATGGTTTGCTATTGTACTTAGAATTAAATTCATTCTCTTTAAAATGGCCTCCAAGACTATTATTTTTTCTTATACCATGTCCCCCCTAGTTCTCTGGCCTTCTTAGTATTTGTCAAACATGTCAAGTTTTTGCTCTCCTCTGGGGCTTTGACTTGTTGCTCGCTCCTCCTGGTTCAGCTTCCCTGCTTTCTGCATGGCTGGCTCTGCCTCATCACTCAGGTCATCGATTGAGTGCCACATCTTCAGAGAGGCCTTCTCAGACCGCCTGATCTCAAATGGTCCCTCCTACCTAGTACTCACCACGAGCTGAGAGTATTTTGCGCCTTTCTGTTTAAGTTGCATGTTTTCTTCTCTTCCCTAATCCTGAACGGAAGGTCTACGGTGGTATGGATCTTGTGTTAGTTGTTCCCCCATGTATCTGCTTGTAGCAGCATCTGGCTCACAGAGAGCACCAATAAATACTTATTCCATGAATAAATTCCTGAGGCCAGTCTTGTGGTCCTGGCCCTCATGGAAGACTTGACTTCTCCACTTCTCTGCTTGAGATGCACCTGACACAAGCCACGGGAGACCGAGTGCACTAGATTTGCTTATATGGACTAAGTTTTGATGCCTTTGCTGAGTTTGCATAGCAGAAAAGGCAAGTTAAATACAGAAGCGGGAGCTCATAACCTTTTACAGCACTCAAATGATGGCACTGTGAAGATGAAATTATTTGGGGCCTTTGACCAAATAATCTGAACTTTTCATTTCGTTTTGTTTTTAAGCAGTTTAAACTTAAGTACTTTTGCAAAATTCTTTTGGTTATTTTCATTGAGGTATAACTTTCATGTAGTAAAATGCAGAAAGGGTACAGTTCAGAGAATTTTTATAGACATATACCCTGAGTCGCCATTATAGATCAAGATACAGAAAATTTCCATTACCCTAGAAGCTTCCCTGGTGCCCCTGTCAATACCCATTTCCCATTCTGGCTTCTATCAGCACAGATTACATTTGTCTGTCCTTGAACTTCATATAAGTAGTCATAAGTACCTATGGTTTGTGTCTGGCTTCTTTCACTTAACCTAATGCCTGCAAGATCCATCCATGCTGTTACCTGCTACAAGGTACATCCTCCTCTTTATTTGCTAACGGTAGCCTGGGATTACTATGCGTTCATTCCAAAGCAAAACTTGAAATTTCGCACTTCAAGCTTCTTAAAAACCTGGAGTGGTGACTTGGTAGCAGTCTCAGTTAAGGGCTTTGAATGCCATTCTCACAGAATGTACCAGACTAGTGTTGAGCTAAGCAATTATCTTAATCCATCTGAAATAGTCGGTCACAGTATACATTAGATGCGCATCTTGAGTCAGACTTGAACATGCAGTCAACCCGAACAAAATGAGCTCAGTCACAGAGGGCCAGATTTCTTAATTAGTTCTCAGTGGCAAGAACATTTTATGTTTCCAAAAGTCAAGTACAAATTCTACAAGTGACACCATTCAAGAAGACTTCATAAGGGTGAATTAAACCTGGCCTCCCACTGTCATCTGCAGCATCTGAAGCCATTTTCATTTATTTCTCACTGTTAGTGCTCTTAGAAGCACCAATAAGCTACAATAAAAGTAACGGCTACCTTTACTGTGGTATTACTGAATTAAGTAATCCAGTGCGGCCCCTCTGCTTGACCTTCGGCAGGTGGTTGTCTGCCCTTTTCTTTTATTGTTTTCTCCATTCTCTGTCTTCTTGTTTCTGCCAAAGAAGAATATTAATTGCATGAAAGGCATCTTATTCCATCAATCCTTTTACACACACGGTATTTTTTAAAAGTCGGAAGAACTTTGAAAAGCAAGAAATCAAATATAAATAATTTTTTGTTTTTGTTTGTTTGGTTTAGTTTCATTTTGAAGTAGGGTAAATTATGTGTAATTTAGAGACTGTATTTATAAATGTGAGGAACAGAATGTGGTGATACAACGTGTTGACACTTTTTTTTTTATTACTATTGCTGCTAATAATGAACGCAAACCGCTTTTTCCAAGGCTCAAACACACATCTCCTGAAACTTCCCTGGGGATATAATAACCCATGGAAAGTCAATGCTGAAAGGGACCAAATCCTTCCATCTTTAAGTACACCTGCGAGGGCCTTCCTTTTCAGATTTCCTTCATCTCAATCCCATATTGGTGAGTTGGAAAATGGCCATTATTTGTTATAGCAGCTTATCATAACAGCAGTAGCATCTCCTGTGCTTGGTAAAAGAAGATACACAAATAAAGGAAATTTAATGAGCATTAACCATTATTCCCAATTTCATATTTCTCTGAAGGCTGGAATATTTTAGTACTTAGATTTCAGGTGACTGGAATTTAGTTTCATTGCTTAGTCTCATAATTTAATTGAATTGTGCAGACGTGTTACATTTCTCTCCACTGAAAATATCCACTCCTCTGATACTGATAGGTCAAATGACCCAAATAGTTTGATCTCCTCCTGCCTTTATTGAAAAGTAATCATTCTTATAGAAGTTCAACATGAAAAAAATTCGTGAAAACCAAAAAGTTTTAGTTATATTTTTCAGTATAACTTATTTGACAATAAATTCAGAAAACACTTTGGAATTCATTGGAAAATAGTTAACATCATCTTGAGATATTTCTCCATTGCAAAGCATCTCACTTTGAGCAAACAAATGGCTCATAAGATTGCTTACACGTCTCCGTTAAATCCAGACAAAAATATGAATGAAAGAGTTGAGCTCAAGGAAGCTCTTCCCAACTTAATGGGCAGCAGAACAAAATAATTATAAGTATCCGTTAAAAATCATACTTAGCATCTAGAAAAGAAAGTGGCGTGTCAAAATAAAGCTGCATATTTCCCTTCTGGTTTAATCTCAGCCTTCTCTCCTTGCCATCTGTTTGGTAAAGGTAACTAAGTTTGATATCACTCCACCTCTAAGCCTAATTTCATACTCCCCATTAATGCAGCCCTTCTCAGCAAATCATGCTTTCCACCCTATGAGAAATGGGCAATCAAGCCAGAAGAAAATTGGTGGGTAGCTACAGCCCACAGTTGAACAATTTAGGCATCAAAGAGAATAACTGGGGGCTTCCCTGGTGGCGCAGTGGTTGAGAGTCCGCCTGCCGATGCAGGGGACACGGCTTCGTGTCCCGGTTCGGGAAGATCCCATGTGCCGCGAAGCGGCTGGGCCCGTGAGCCATGGCCGCTGAGCCTGCGCGTCCGGAGCCTGTGCTCCGCAACGGGAGAGGCCACAGCAGTGAGAGGCCCGCGTACCGCAAAAAAAAAGAATAACTGTAATTGATTTATACAATTTAATATATAAAAATCTATGAGCCTATAATGGTGCTTTAAAAAAAGCAAACAACAACGACAAAAATCCCCTTATTGCTACTATTGGAGATCACTTTACCACCAACTCCTGACTCTGAAATGTAGTTATTTAAGGGAAAGATTTAAAAATTTACCTTGCCTTTCGAGTAGAAACTGTCTTTCAGGGTAACCAGATAGGAATGTCCCTCCTTACAAAAGAAGCTAGCAAGTTTACAGGGAATGATATAAAATATGTCAACAAGAAAAGCAAAATATTAATAAATTAAGATCTAGAATACATTAGATTATGGATATATGGATGTTCATTATACAATTCTCTCACAGTTTCCATATGCTTGAAAATTTTCATAACTAAAAAAATAAAGTTGGGGACTTCCCTGGTGGTACAGTGGTTAAGAATCCGCCTGCCAACGCAGGGGACATGGGTTCTAGCCCTGGTCCGGGAGGATCCCACATGCCGTAGAGCAACTAAGCCCGTGCCCACAACACTCTAGAGCTCATGTGCCACAACTAAAGCCCGCGTGCCACAACTACTAAGCCTGCATGCCACAACTGCTAAAGCCTGCGTGCCTAGAGCCCGTGCTGTGCAGCAAGAGAAGCCACCGCAATGAGAAGCCCATACACTGCAACGAAGAGCAGCCCCCGCTCACTGCAACTAGAGAAAACCCGTGCGCAGCAATGAAGACCCAACTCAGCCATAAATAAATAAATAAATAAATATTTTTTAAAAAGAGAAAAAATAAAGTTGCCACTAAGACAACAAGCAGAAAATAAAGCTATAAAGATGCTAACCTGGATTTAAGAGACATACTTTATAAAACATGCTCTCGATATTCAGAAACCACAATTAAAATTACCAGCCCCACTAAAGAAAGTTTCTCCAGGAGAGAAAGGAAGAAAATAGAAACGTTTAGGCAAAACCAATCTCTTATCCCCCCACCCCGCCCCCAATCCAGCATAGTAGGAAAAATCCCAGTTGCAATCACTCCAAATAACTGTTCCAGCAGGAAGGACAAGTAAGTCTCTACCGGCATTTCTCTGCAGGGTAACAAACTCAACAGAACTCACAGTAATAAAAGATCTCTCAATGATATTTTAAAGACTTATACCCATCTTATAAGACTGTGAGCCCAAACCCAGGACCTGCATTCCTTACCCTCTCTTTTGTCTGTGTCTATAGCAGGGATGACGGGCACAGACCAAGGTCTAGTGCCTTGCAAAGGGTTTGGTCTAAGGTAGCTATAAATTCACCATTGTTTATTCACATCCCAGTTTTAAACTTGAGCAGCATCTCCTCTAAGAAAACAGAAAAGGTAGCCTCCCGCTCTCATGAAGTATCAGAAGGAATGAGGGCAACAGGAAATATATCTATACAGCAAGTGAAAAAGATGATATATTCTTAAAATGTACTCCTTAATTCTTATATAAACAGCATTGTTTAATGAATCTAAGATTTATGCAGAATACTAGATTAAGTACACTAATGGGAATTTAGTTACAAAGGAAAAAAAGGAGTGATAATCTTTGAATAAAATTTAATCAACTTTGTGATTATTAATAAAAATGGTTTTTGACCATATTTCAGAGATAATATATTAGCATTTTTTGAGTTTTCTAGCCTCTTTATATCCTCATGAAAGCAACAGTTTAATTAACTTAGTTTTCTCCACAAATATTCACTTTCCCCTGTATTGTTTAATAAATAACCAAGGTCCTTTCCACTGGTCTAAGATATTTGCTTTATCATATACTGTATGCACACAGTGACTGCTGCCGAACTATTTTCTTCTATTCATTGGTCTCATCACAGGGCTTTAATTATTTAAGCTTTATGACACTTCAATGCCTAACAAAGCAAGTAATCTCTCTTTGTTTATTTATCCAGATGAAATGATAAATAATTTTGATGATTTCTCTGAAAATTATGTTAGATTTTTAAAATTTGTTTCGCATTAAATCTACCCATTGATTTGGGGACTGACAGATATAAAAGATATAAAACCTTTTTTACATACAAGTTTATATATTGATTTCTAAGTATATTCTCACATCCATTATCTACATGTATTTATCTATTTAAATGAATATGTAGATATTTATATACATTTCTTTGAAAACATATGTTAACCTGTGTTGAGATATTTATATGCTCATATGACATTCGTCAAGGCTAAAATCCTAGCTAAATGTCTTCATTAGGGAAAATGAATGTGAGAAAAAAAATTACAAAATACCCCTCTGCTTGTACCACACACATTAAACTATTTGTTTAATTAGGAGTTTATACTTAAATTGAGTCAATTGGCGATTACTAATAAATGAAATTTGCACTTGGATTTCAAAGGCATATTTGTCTTTTTTTTTTTTTTTTTTTTTTTGTGGTACGCGGGCCTCTCACTGTTGTGGCCTCTCCCGTTGCGGAGCACAGGCTCCGGACGCGCAGGCTCAGCGGCCATGGCTCACGGGCCCAGCCGCCCCGCGGCATGTGGGATCTTCCCGGACCGGGGCACGAGCTCGTGTCCCCTGCATTGGCAAGCAGACTCTCAACCACTGCGCCACCAGGGAAGCCCTCAAAGGCATATTTGAATTTCATTAATCTTGCAGTTTCAGTAGCCTAGGGGTTTAAAAACTTTGGATTAAAAAAAAACAAAGTCTGAAGTCTTGCCTCAGACTGAAACTAGCTGCATGAGCTTACCATAATAAGTAAACTTAAAGTTATGTAACATCTCTAAGCCCAGTTGCCTAACCATAAAATTGGGATAATAATAGTGCCCATGTCTTAGAGTCATTATGAGGATTAAACGAAATGATATACATAATATAATGATCCCAGTGCCTGGTTCATGATAAACTCCCCCAAATGTCAGCTATTATTCCAATCTGGAATAAGCAAAAACCAAAATTTTGATGTCAGTCATACACCTTCTCCTAAATATAATAATAAGCTTTAGTGAATACAAACAGAAGAAAACAGTTTGAATTTAACTTTTTTCCTACTTTGAATATTCACTAGAAAATAACTGTCAAATTCTCTGTCGTTTTCTCTGTTTCATCTGTGGCCTTTGTCTCATTCCTCCTGCATCTTCTTTACTTTTTTCTGAGACTCAAGCTCTTGTCCTCTTCTGGTCTTGTATTTATCTTTCACCCAATCCTATCTTGCCCACCCGGGGAGCAGAGGTATTAAACACCATGAAACTGGTTGAAGAATGGGTGACATCAACCCCAAGGTTACTGTTGCCATTCTGACTTCTCCTTCCTTACTCCATATTTTCTTTTTTCATTTATAAAATCTCATAGCATGAATTCACTTGAACTCGTGCCTTAAGTGTCTACTGAATTTTATGTCTACTGAATTTATAGGCTAATGACTATAGGAAAAATAATTCATTACTTTTTTAAAAAATGAGAGAATATCATGTACCAGGCATGTGATTCATGAAATAACAAATTTATGAAACAAGGTTCCATTTGTATATCTAGTTAGGAAGTAATGCATGAGCTTTTGTTAATCCCATGTCTTTACATTGATCATGAATGGAACATATTGACTAAGCTTGAGTTCTTGTCTATTATGTAATACCTATTTAAATTCTACATAGAAAAGAAATTAAAACATATTATTCTTTTCTGATTGACATTACAAAACTTTAGTTCAGACAATGATTTTAGCATATGCTATCAATATTAAGAGGATTCTTGGGCTTCCCTGGTGGCGCAGTGGTTGAGAGTCCGCCTGCCGATGCAGGGGACATGGGTTCGTGCCCCGGTCCGGGAGGATCCCACGTGCCGCGGAGCGGCTGGGCCCGTGAGCTATGGCCGCTGAGCCTGCACGTCCGGAGCCTGTGCTCCGCAGCAGGAGAGGCCACAACAGTGAGAGGCCCGCATACCGCAAAAAAAAAAAAAAAAAAAATATATATATATATATAAAGAGGATTCTTAAAGTAAATGTGTAAAAATAAAATGACATGAAGAGGTTTGCCCTGATTAGTTGTGTTTTCCCTGCCACTGAAGAAGCCGACTGCTTTTCTTCTAAACACTTCACACAATTTCATTTTGGATGCTAGTCGATAAAGTTTTAATTTGATTCAAAATGACGTTTAAAAATATTGTTTAAAAATATTTCACGATTGCAAAATAAAAAAAACACTAAGAATTAGTTTAATTTCTTAATTTACATTTCTGAGTTTTCAATTCTTTAAATCAAAGTGGTCAAAATGTCATCATTTTCTATAAACTGGCAGAAACACTTAAGTACCATAAAAGTCAGGTTTCGTGATCACTTTTTCACTGAGCAATGGTCCTTAAGTGATGACATCCATTGTCAAAGGCATCTTCCAAAAAATACAGTAATTTTTGAAAGAGAAACGAGATTGTCTTTTTAAGTAATATAACACTTATGCAATTTTCCCTTTTTTTTTTTGACCCTTTTTATTTCCTGAGGGTTTTAAGTAAAGACCTCCAATTTAAAACCTATTATTCTGTAGGAGCTGCTATTCCCCCGCCCCCAACTGTAACCTTGCTGTAATCTCTGCCCTGTTATTTTCTGACTTTTTCACTTTGCTTAGCACTGAACTATACTTAGCATATAACCAGAATATCTGTGTGTGTGTATGTGTGTGTGCGCGCGTGTGTGTGTGATGTTCATACAATAGTTAGAGCAGACAAACAATTTTAAATATATTAAATATCAGCTTATTTTTGCTTATACACTGTCACAATCCAAGGGATTCTTCCTTACTCTTTTGAAAAAACTGTATAAATTTTCACAAAGCTAAATTTTAAATGATGAGATTATCCCAGAAGTAATTATTAATGAATTATTATTTCATATCCACATGGTGCATGGCCTTGTATTAATAGTAGGAGTGTAATAATGAAGGGAAGATATGTTTCTTGGAGAGCATGTTCAGTCTTATTCAAATAGACACACACGGTCAAGAAGGTAAACTCTGATCACACCCATTCTGGTCATCTTTGCCTGTTTGAGGAGGCTTACTGGAGGAGAAGAGCTATCAAATCAAGAAGAGCCTGAAAGCAGTGGTTTTCAAACCGAGGTGTACAGACTTTCCCAGGGAGATATGGTTATAAATAATTTTAAGTGAATCGATTTGTTATTAGTATCGATATATGCTCTCTTTCCCCACACTGCCTGGGATGTTACCAATAGTCTGGTTTCCCCTTGCCCTCCTCCCTCTTTCTCTTCCCATACTTCCCCAAAGAAAATCTTACCACCTATCTGGAATTTCACAGGGTGCACTGCCCTAAGTACAAACCCTCTGATACCAAACCAGTGTCAACTGCACCATTCCTTTAACCAAGGCCTCATAAGCAACCCACATTCATTTATTAAAAGATGGATTCACAATAAAAATTTACTTCTTAGGATTACTGTTGATCAACATTTGTAACATATTTTTGAGGTTTTGGTAAGTTGTTTACCAAAAACAAAGTAACGGCAAGTAAACCTAGGAGAAATATTTTAACTATATGCATTATAATAGTATTATTAATACTATTTTATAATAGTATTATTTTAACCTGAGTATAATGGTCACAAGAAATTTTTAAAAACTAAATTATATATATATACATATATATGTGTTATATATATTAAATTGCAGAGAATTATGATAAGGCAATCAGTAAGAGACTTTCAAGCATAAAATATATATGTTTAGTATAACATTCTATAGGGGAAGTGGGATGAAAATACTATTTTAGGAGAAAAAGTTGTAACAAAATTTCCAACTGTTTTGTAAATGGATAATTATGGGTCTAAATTGCTATGGTATTTGTATTTCATTAAACACATCTAAAGGAGTGGTGGAACATTTTATTTTAAAATATCAATATTTATAATATGCCAGAAGTGACATCTTTTGCAATTAATTAATCATATGAAAAAAATATTGTATGTCAAAATTGTTCTAGGGTGTGCATAATTAAACAAAATTCACTTGGCAACGCTAGAACAAAATATTTGAAAGCCTCTCTTCTAAAGGATAGTCTCTGGTAGTGAACTCTTTTCTTCTAATATTAAAAAATATATGGCTCTAGTAATATATTGCAGTAGCCTCAGGATAAAAGAAAGTTCCTATCATGAAATGTTTGAGGGGGGTCCACCCTGATCTACACCTGTATTCAAGGATTTGAGAAAATAATTCATCGTGGGTTTGGAGGATTCAGATTTGTTGTCTACTTTTAGTAATTTCAGCAGGATACAATAAACTGTTTACTTTCTAAATACAGATATATCTTGCTGGTTCTTGCTAGTTATGGGTTGCCAGTTGTTAGTTACCTGTTGCCACTTTTAGTTTTAGAGTGACAGCCTAACTCAATTTATCAGTCACAACAATACCACTTTTTGGGGTCAAATGGGCAGGCCACTGTGGACAAGCCTGAAAGCAGGGTGTTTTTGGAGTCAGGCTGTGAGCTAGAAAATGTAAATTTCCAAATCTTTCTACGGAAACAAAAGTCATTATCAACCTGCTGCTCAACATCCCATCATGTCAATTTGTAGAAACAAATGAAAGGTCATGGATGCTTGCTGAGAAGAGAATCAACAATGAGTGACACGTCGAAACAACAATTGGTATACATGTTTATACATACACATATACTTCCTTCTTAGCCATCTTGAACAATAGGTGTAATTTTAGTGCTTCAGAAGAAGAATTAAAATTCATACTGTTATGCAAAATGTTATGAGATGAATGGATAATCTTTGAAGATTAACAACATTCTTTAAAGTTCAAGGGAAAAAAAATCTGCCTCGACATGAATGGTAGAGATTCAGTTGCCCGAGTTAACATTTCTCATAGAATGGAACATCCAGAAATAATCTGAAAAGAAAAGATTCTGGAGCTTGGAACAATATGATGTACTTTTTCTGAGTCTTGATTTAGCTACAAATTAAAACATTCACGATTTTGTTTGGAAATGTAGGGGTGAGACAAGGTGGAAAATTGAAAATTGTTAAATATTTCAAAAGAAACAAAGAGGTCTTATTGTTGTTGAAAGAATACAATAAGTGGATGATGCTACAAAAAGCTGGACTAGCTGCAGGATGGAGAGTGGTCTGGAAGGGGCCAGAGAAGAAACAAGAAGACCATCGGGGGGCACTGCTATAATCCAGGCAAAGGGTGACCATAGGGTGGTGGCAGTGGAAAATGAGAAGAATGGAAAGGTTCCAGAGCTACTTGGGAGGTAAAATTGAAGGAAATTGATGAATAGGTAAAGGTGTGTGGGGAGAAAGGACACATGAGAAATGATGCTTAGGATTTTGAGAATCTCTAAAATAGTCGAAGACGCTTTAAAAAATTGTTTTTCCTTATAGGTAGCCTAAACATGGTTAAATAGCTAGGTGTTTTTTTTTTTTTTTTTTGGCTGCAGGCATGCAGGATCTTAGTTCCCCGGCCAGGGATCAAACCCGCACCCCTTGCAGTGGAAGCACACAGTCCTAAACATTGGACCACCAGGGAAGTCCACTAGGTGTATTCTTTTCGAGTAAAGATAACTTCAGGGGACATGCATCTAAATTTTTGCAAATTATATCACATTCCCTTAATAAGTGGTTTTACAGTGCAAAGCTCTAAAAGGTGCTACATACAAAGTAGAAAAGTAATTGTGAAATTAAAAAATGCAAGTTGCAGAGTAGTTTCTGTGATATGTCCACATTTAAATTAATCCCTAAAGCTCTATATTTGTGTATGAACATCTGTAATATCTATAACTGCATAAATAAATTCTTAAAGGAGATTCCAAAGTGTTAAGAGTGATCATATTAGGGAGGAGAGAGGGATGGGAGTTAGTGAAGGAAAAACTTATTTTTTATCCTTTGTATCTGTATTGTTTGAATTTTTAATAATGAAAACAAGTATATCTGTTGTTAAGAAGATGGATGAGAAGATGAATGTTAACGTATTGTGATAACCATTTCACAATATATGTAAATCAAACCATCATGCTGTACACGTTAAACTTATAGAGTGATGTATGTCAATTATTTCTCGATAAAACTGGAAAAATAGTGATGTAAAATTGTCTTACTACTTTTGATGAAAGACATTATGCTAAAGGTCTTGGATAACTAGTCGAAGTAAGTATCCATGCACATTGGTAAGGTCAGAGGAGGTGTGCAAACAATCATCCCATTCCTTATTATCAGCGACCTGGGGTAGTGGGAAAAGGTCCGTACCCAGGCAGCAGACATGGATGCTTAATATCGCAGGATTTAGGCCAGTCAATTCATCCCTCAGGTCCTCAGTTCCTGTAACATTAGGAGGTTAGGCTAAATCAGGGATGGCAAGCAATTAACATGTAGCTCTTATTCTCCAAACACTCACTTTTAGTAGGTGTTTTTCAATTCATCATGGATTGCTTTTCTGTTTTGTTTCATTTGTTGTATACTATTCTTTGCTGAGACTAGATCTACTGCCAATAAGAGCTGGCACCCAGGAAGAAGGGTTATTTGTCATTGCAGATTACCTGGAGAGGCATTATAGACTGTTAGAAAGAGCCTTGGTGACTCCTGGGAGCCATGGACGTTGGAGACAGCCGAATGTGGGTTAAATCTCAGCATTGTCACTAAGCTGTGTCAGGTTAGGCAGATAAGTTAATCTCCCTGAGCTTCAGTTCCTTCGTCTGTAAAATGGGAACAATAACTCCTACACCCCGTCCCCTGCCAGCCCAGAGTCAGCATGAAGTCAATCTTGGCTATTATTTCCTCTAAAATGTTACCCTTCTGGGATTGTATGATTTTAATCCGAGAATAAATGAGGAGAAACCTCACCCTAATTTGCATATGGCTTTTTATCTCTCTACTGTTGTCGTCTGCCTTGTTAGTAGTTACTTCTCCTCAGCTCTCCAAAAAGGAGATGCTTACATCTGCCCAAATCTGCTTCTCTATGCTCTTCGTTCAGCAAAGATGGACTGTTTGCAGCAGAGCATCAGTCTCAGGGCCATACACAAAGCCTGTGCACAGGTCTTGCTGATACCTCATCTGAGTTCAAAGTCGGCCCAAGAACAACTTAATTACTCCGTGTCCATCTTCAGCCACGAATGGGCGTGGTCTTTTGCAAGAATTGAGAAGCTGACGAAGAGGCTGAGTCTCTGCTCCCCACCCCTATTTGGTAACCCTTCGAGCGTGACTAGGTGGTTTGTATGATGTAATTTGATTTGTTAGAGTGTGAGTGGTTTATAACCATCATTTGCGAGTAACTTACTTAGGCGTATTCTTCTTTATGACCGGCTGAAAAAACTTACTTGATGGTATAATATAATTTATTCCTGTGAAGAAGTGAATGACCTTCACAACTCAGTCTGTCTCCTGTGACTTATGGGCCTTTTTTCACTCAGGGAAATGGGCTGTGTTTTACCACTGCCCGCCATTTTCTACACTCTGTTCCACTAGTTGTGTACATAAATAAGCCAGCCTTCTAAGATGCTGACGAAAATTATATTAATATACTAAATATCAAAATAATGCTGCTTGGTGTATAACAAAACATCTTTCTTCTAAAGATCTGCGAGTGACATTCAAACTATTTTCCCCTGTATTGACAGTTCTCTTGGGTAGATTGAATCAAATAATACTAGTCCTATCTTACAGATGGGAAAACTAAGGCGAAAAAAAAAAAAAAAAAAAAGCAAGAGACCAGCGGTGGTGCAGAAGCAGGTCATAGAACATGTAGCAGGTAAGGAAGCAGCTAGAGAGATGTGTGGAATATTTGGCATATTGAATTTGAGTGTGTATATGCAATTTGTGTCACACTTTGCTAGTGAACATAAGCACTGATATCTGTTGAGTTTCAAACACATTCCAGGCATTGTTCTAAGTATTGGACATAAACTAGATCACTTAGTCCTGGCGACAATCCTTTGAGGTGGGCATTATCATAAATGCCCTCATTTTACAAGTGAAGACAGAAAAAGTTACGTAACTCGTCCAGTGTCACAGAGGGCGGGTATATAGTGTAGAATCAGCATATGCACTGAATTTTCTTGACCTACTACTGAAGGGAGCTGAAGGGACTTCAGATTCACTCAGTTTAGTATTTCTCAGGACGTGATCATTGTACCATTCTGCATCTCTAATCCTTAATATAAACAGTAAATGGCAAATTCCTATGCTTTTTAAAAAATTTTATTGGAATATAGTTGCTTTACAATGTTGTGTTAGTTTCTACTGTACAGCAAAATGAGTCAGCTAAACATACACACATATACCCTCTGTTTTGGATTTCCTTCCTATTCTGGTCACCACAGTGCATTAAGTAGAGTTCCCAGTGCTATACAGTATGTTCTCCTTAGTTGTCTATTTTACCTTTTTCTTTTTTTTTTTTTGAGGGGAATTACACAGTAACAGCAAGTTTCCAGGTGATTCCTGCCAAATTTTGAGAACCTCTGATTTTTGTTTTCCAGCTGTTCTATGTGCAGCTGGAGAGGTTCTTTGATGGCAGCGAACAGCTGTAGGGAGTGGGATAGGGTAGCGTGGGGAAGTCAGAACCAGGCACGTGAGGCTCACCCTTACTTCAACCTCAGTCTCCTCTGAGGTTCTCTTTTTTTTTTTTTTTTTTTTTTTTTGCGGTACGCGGGCCTCTCAACTGTTGTGGCCTCTCCCGTTGCGGAGCACAGGCTCTGGACGCGCAGGCTCAGCGGCCATGGCTCACGGGCCCAGCCGCTCTGCGGCATGTGGGATCTTCCCGGACCGGAGCACGAACCGTGTCCCCTGCATTGGCAGGTGGACTCTCAACCGCTGTGCCACCAGGGAAGCCCTGATGTTCTCTTTTATACTTTGGAATTTTTCAATGAGATTTCATGCAAAGGGTCCTAAAGATTAAAAAAAAAAAGACTTTGAAAACCTAGCCTAGTCCAGTCTCCACCTGCCTCCCCATTTCACAGATGTACAGACTAAGGCTCAGAGCTATCGGTATGGTTTTCTCAAGGCAACCCAGTTTAACAGAAATGGTGGGACCTGAACCCTCAGCTTCCTGAGCTTTGGGCTCTTGCCCTGTCACCATACTACAGGCACTAATTTGTACTAATTGCTAATTCTCAGAATAGCAGCTCTTAAAAATCAAGATGAGGAATGTGTGTGGGTATATTTAGTACATTTCCCAGAAAGACCTGAGGCACCAGGAGATGAAAGGCTGCAGGCAGTCAGTGGGTAGATGGTAAGCAGGACACAGTCTGCCTAGAAACCACAGATGTTCTGGAGCCCCGAGGGACTGGTACGCTAAAGGAATTGTTCTGTGCTTTCTGGAATTTACAGAAAAAGAAGGACTTGGGGACAAGAAGGAAAAAAGTCAGTATGGAAAGGATTTTGAGGATGTAACTGTGGATCAAGACTGGAGTCTCCAAGTTTACAAACAGAAATAAAGAAAAAGAAAATGTGGGCACCATGTTAAATACCAAGTTAGACAATCTTCCCAGGAGGAAAGTCAGCCCTTCAGAAGCAAGAAGCAGTAACCCAAACCTAACTGAATAGTCAGGGTGATAGATGGTCACCCCCAAGGAAGGAATCTCCTCACTAGTTTGAGAATCTCATTGTGTTGGTCACTCTAACTTCATAGTGATGATACCTTAGCAGGAAGTGCATTTCTTCCTACCTGGAAGAAAATCTGTTCAGACTTATCCAATCAATCAACCATAACTTATTTCTGCTCCTTCACAGGGTAATCAATAAGAAAGCTACAATGAGTATCGAGGTAGATTTCTAAGGACGCTGCAACTTTTTACTTTGCTGGACATGGGAGGATTTTTGGTCCTTTGCTCTTCCATTTGGGGGTCATGGTTTTAAAGAGAAAAGCTGGCTATCTAAATGGTGTCAAGAAGAGGATGGTGTTTTCTGGACCATAGCTAAAATTTCCAGACTGATGGTGTCCTGAGAAATAATAGAACATTTCTCAAAATGATGTGCATAATTGAGTAAAAAAGGATTTAACATGAAATTCCAGGGGAAGTAGAATATGGGCCAGTTGGACCCACAAAACAAAATACAGAGGGAATCACATACATGAGTGGACTTCATAAATTCCAAACTGTCATATAGAGCCTTCCAATAGTACAAGTGGTACCCGGCAATTTTTAAAAAGAAAATGCAGTTAAGAGAATTAGAAATGACACTTGTGGAGTGGGATATTGATGTGACAATGCTAGAGAACAGACACACAGTGAACTTAGATTTGTAACACAAGGAGGAAAAGATGATGCCATAATTGTCACTGGATCGTGCTTGAACAGTGACTGAACTTATGGTATTTATAAAACCAGAGTTGAAAGCATGGCAAAGAGCAACTGGGTGAGGTTAAAAGAGAAAGAGAAGTCATGTGATTTTTTAAAAAATCTGTTGGAATTGTTTTATTTAGCAGAGATTTGAAAACAATGCTAATAAATGTTTAAAGTTATGTTTTCAACCAAAGGACCAGGAAAGCATACACTCATCACTTAGGCTTAGATTAATAAGTGACGAAAAGGAAGTAAAACTGCTTAATTCAGATTTTGCTTTTATCTTCTGAATTATGGAGAAGAATCTTCAATGGGAAAATGAAGAATAGAGATTGAAGTTTATGAATAGAGAATGGATGGTAAAGGAACTATGCAACTGTTTAAAATGAATTAAGCCAGGCCTAGATCACTGGTTCTTAACCCTGGCTGCATATTAGAACTGTCAGAGAAGCCTGACCTCACCAGATGAGAATATAGACCAAAACCAAGACACGATAATTTTTAAGGGAGGTATTAGGCTGCTCAGGCTTTTATAACAAAATAATATAGACTGGGTGGCTTGAATAACAGACATTTATTTCTCACAGTTCTGGAGGTTGTGAAGTTCAAGATCAAGGTGCCAGTAGATTTGACTTCTGGTGTGGGCTGTCTTCCTGGCTTGCAGTCAGCTGCCTTCTTGCTGCATCTTCACATGGCCAAGAAATAGTTCTGGTGTCTCTTCCTCTTCTTATAAGAGCACTTATTCCATCATGAGGGCCTCATCCTCATGACCTCATCTAAACCTCATTATCTCCCAGTGGCCCCACCTATCATCACATTGGGAGTTAGGGCTTCAACATGTGAATTTCTGGGGTGGGGGGACACAGACTTTCAGTTCATAACAAAGGAGATATATACACACACACACACACACACACACACACACACACACATATATACACATTCTGCTGGTAGATTATAGAAAAAATATGATTTGCATAAACACAGAACTTCAGAGCAACTCATATGTAAAAGTCCCAGGCTTTAAATAATCATAACTTAAAATGAATAAGAAGAGTGAAGTGGCTATCAAAAAAAAAAGGGAGCACAATATTACTGTAATCCAGTTCTTCCAGGTCACCACAGGCTGAGGGCAATAATGACCACAATAATAGTAATTACTGACAGGTTATCTTTAGCTCACCCAGCACATCATTGTGTTCCACATCCTTGGACTTTCAAATACCTTTCATTAGTTCTGGGAGCCCCCCCGGGACACCTTCCGTATACTTGCAAAACTCATCTGTCAGCTCATATTTAGGGGTGATAATAAGTCACATTTCACAGGGCTGTTATGTGAATTACAGGAGTTAGGTGTGTGAAAGCATTTAGTAAACAATAAAATTCGATACAAAAACAGCATCGTGTGGTACAGAATGGGCTAGCTCTTGTGCAGTAGGTGCTACCCTGCCCTCATCTACCCTGCCCTGCAGCACTGAATCACTCCTCCACCTGCCAGCTGCTGACCCTCAGCTCTCTTCCCTCTCTGGGAATTGCCCTTGGAGAGCCACACCCAAGGTCACATCCCCTTCGTGTGACAGTGACAGGTCTACGTGGGAAGGTGTGGAGGAGGGTATAAATGCTTGAACTCTTCGTCCCCACTTGGGACAACCCTAAGGGATCATCCCAGTTCTAGGCCTTTGCCCTGAATTTGCTGAATCCTCTGTTGTGACTGTACTCGCCCTTCTTCTTTCTCCCTCTGCCCCATCCTATTTTCTTCCTTTTATCCAAGAGTGTTAATCCCAAGAGCACGTATTGATATGCTTTCTTCACACTAATCATTGTCTCAGAATCTGCTTCCTGGGGAATCCACTGACATTTCCCAATCAGACAAAGGGGAAGCAAACTTTTTAGATGTAATTTTCCCTTTTCTTGATCTTTAAGTATCTAGTGTGTATGGATGCAAGAGAATGTCGTAATTCATTTTTTCATTTCTCAAATGAGTATTCACTTATCAAGTACTATTATATCCTCTGTACCAAGAGACACATGACCCTGAGGGTAAATTTCTGATCTGGGAAGCAAAGACAAGTGAAAACATTCAGATGTTAGCGAAAATCAGTCTCATGGGAAGTTGTAAGTTGCTGGTAGTACTCTGAGTGCTCAAGAGGAGGTGGCAAGAGTGTGACCAGGAATGTTTTGTGAAGTTTTCTGAATCAGAGATTCTGAGAATTTTGGAGCTGGACATGATCTTAGAAATTTTCTAGTATTAGACCTCTGTTAGAAGGTGAGGTAATTGAGTCCCAGAAAGGCCAAGTGACTTTCTCCAAAATCACAAAGCGAAAGTAGTAGGTGAACCTTGGAGGAAGGAAGGAAGACTTAGATAGCAGATGTCACCCCAGGTTTTCATGGTCTCCTTAGTCTTCTTCAGAATAATTGTTAGTTCTGGGGCTGTCCACACTCTGCAGAGGTCTGATCTTAATCTTGTTACAAGGTGTCAGCTCTTGAGGACAATTACTAATGTATGCTCAGCACTCTGGGGTCTGCATGGTACCCCAGGAATGGGTCCGAGGGTCCTGGTTGCTTTTCCATTCACCTCCCATGCCTGCCATGGCTGGTGTTTCCTGCTTGTGAACCTGCCATCTGTCCCTCAGTTTCCAGTTCCTGGGACCCAGCTGAAGCTGCTCTGAAGCAAAAGCCACAAATCACCTCTTGACATGAGCTGATGTCATTTGAAACTTTACATTATAGCTCCCTTCTGCACTCCTTCCTTGCTTTGGTGTAGTGTGATTTAAATCTCCAACAGCTCCATGATACGGTTAACAACAGTAGTATTTCAGGCTGACTTTTCATTAGAAGCTTAGAAAGTGATTCACAATTATAGCGACCGTTCCCTTCTGGCTGAGATTCAGAGATATCAGACAAAGGCCATGGAGGAGGATCTGTGTGTCTCCTTACTGACCAAGAGCCCTGGCCAATCTTGCGGAATGAGGTGCCACTGAGAAATCCAGCAGGGCACTTGAAAGACACTCAGCCAGCCTTCAGTGATGCTACACTGGAAGCAATTAGAACTTTTTTCAACAGTTGGTGATTTGCCAGTTGTTGGTAAATGTACTAGCTTTGGCTACCAAGCCTAAGTCTTCGTGTGGAAAGGCATGCAATTTTTTAAACTAAAAAATCATAAGTGGTCAAGCTGAAATTAGAGGAAAAACTATTCCTACAACTCTATCATTAAAAAATATATAATTTTTATATATTCCTTTCCAAGCTTTTTACATATTCATGTGGACAATAATAAAGACATGCTATTTATTTTCTTCAATCACTTTTGTGCATTTTTTATCTTTATCTTCTACCTAGTGGCTATGCTGTAATTAACTTAATCTTTCACTCAGAATTAACATAATCATTCTCCTGTTTTTGAGCATTTATTTTGTTTCTACTTCACACAATTATAAATAATACTGTAATGAACACCCTCATTATACAACCTTTCCCACATATTGCGTTATTTCTTCAGGAATAATTCCCCAAAGTGGAATTACTGGTTTAAAAAGTACAAATGTTGTGATTCCTAAAACATATACGGGCTCCAAAAGGGATGCACCAATTTACAATTCCATTGAGTATCACTGTATTAGGTAAAAAAAACTTCTCATTTTTGTTTTTATTTGCATTTCCATTAATCCTACAGAGAACTGACTGTTAGTAAAAAAATGTTTTCTCACAGAAAGCGCTATGATCTGCTAAATGTACAAGTCAGGGTAGTGTGACTAATTTAATGATGTGGTGAAAAGGTTGCAGGGAGGGGTTCTTGCAACTTCTGTCCCGTGTGATGCTGGTGCCCTATGACCTGAGGCAGCAGCAGTACCAATACTTGCCAGTGGTGGTGAATCTGGCATCATGAGCTGCCATAGGCAGCAGTGCCCCTAGCATGGAGCATGGAGGCGATGTCCATGCCTACTGAGAGTGACTTCCAGGTGCAACTGCTGGAGGCCCAGCAATAGGATGGAGCTCCACAACCCACTGACTGGTCCACAGAGGATGCAGCCAACGGACATGGACACCCTGATAGCCACTGAAGGCAAAAGCCCGCATACCATACACTCAGATATAAGGTGTATGGGAACTTTTGATGGAGGATGACATAAAGCATTACAGGATGGGATGAAGCAGAATATGTGATTATGGCCAAATATATGTCCCATATTTGTTTTATCATCCCAAGCCAGTTCTGTTTAAGGAAATGTAGACTAAAGAAGAAATACTTCCAGAAATTTTCCATTGAACATGATGACAATTTTTGCTTCAAATCATATTTTAATGTTACAAGACAATCATTCCATCCCCAATTTTACACTTAAAACAAAATAAGGAATGTATTTTTCAAGAGATTTTTCAGCATGTAATGAACAGATCATATGATTTTTTTGGTTCAGCCTGTTGGTATATTATACACAAAGGTTTTCCTCTACTGCATTAGAATAATAAACACATCAATTTAAAAATATTTACTGAAAATTTTTTCTGTATAAGGCATTAGGTGGGTTAGGGAATAGTAACGAGCAATGCATTTCAGCTATCTGATTATAGAAAATTATCATGTTGCTGACATGATTGTAACTAGGGAGATTGCTTCTTTCATTTTATAGAGATATTCTTGTCACATGCTCTCTAATTTATTTTTGCCATATATATTTTTCAGTTATTTAAATATAAGTTTTTTGAATAAAATTCTTAATTTTCTACTTTGCTTATATGGAAATCGTTGTGGCATTCTTAAAGATTTTCTGTGGGTGTTGATTCTGTTCAAGTTGCTTGAGTGTACTTCTCAGGAATACTCATCAGAGAACTTCTAATTTTCATGGTGTGCTGATAAAGCTGGGCTGACCATTGATCTCTCCTTGTTTCCATAACTGCCTTCTTTATTAAAATTGCTAAATGGAGTCTAGTGACTAGAAGACTCAGCTATCAAAGCAATTACACAACAGGAATCATGGCATAATGCAGACTAAGTTTTAACCAACTATTTAGAAACTCGTGTTTCTAAATTCCAGATGATAAACTAGGAGCAGAGTCTTTCCAGGAAAGAGAGGTTTGAAGTACCCTCCAAATCTTTGGTGTCAAGGATTAGGGACAATCTGAGAGTGAATTAAATTATTTAGATCTCATTTTTAGAATATAGTTCTCCCCCAAATAAAGATCACAGAGGGCTCCTTAACTCAGATGAAATGTATTCACCTGTTGAAACTCAGAATTTTCTTTTACAGGATATGGAAAACATCCACATATCCCTTTACCTATATTACCTGGTATTAACATCCCCCAGAGCAAATTCAACTTAGTGTTTTAATTTAGATCATGTAACATGGTGCATGAATATTACTTCTTATGAATTAGTAATTAAATTTTTCTTCTAAAATGTATACTATTGGGACTTTTAATATTCTTCTTTCTGAAGAGAGAAAAATGTAAATCAGATGAGGAACAGTTACAATGCAACATTCAGCTACTGGCTGGAAGAGGAATGAAGAGGGAAATGAAAAAAATGTACCAAGACTTCTAGCCCTTAGATTTAATTAAACGCTGCTCTTTTTGTTTGCCTTTTTGGCATGGCTGCAGATTAATATTTTTTTTCATTTTTCTATAAAATTAAAAATGTCCATTGTTGCTTTTAGTGGATAGAAAAAAAAATTTAAGTCAGTCTTTGAATTAATACTTCAAACCAATAATCAAACCAATAACCATTCATTCTGAAAAAAAAAGGGAGGAAGAAACCTAAAGCAACCTGAAATAAAAATTCCTAAAAAGCTTTCATTTGACTTCTCCTAGTTATTGAGAATATCTCTAGTGACTGATTCTTTTGTTTTACAAATAACCAATTTACTTATTAGCAGGAAAGGTTTGGATTGTCTCAATGTAGCATTTTCTTCTTATTCAAGCTTACAGTTAAAATACCAGTTTTCTTAATCTTGTTTTCATGGCCATCTCTTTCCACCCAATGTGAAGCTCACTGTACTTTGATTCAATCAACAGTTGTCTTTGTTGTGGTAGTTGCTGAGCTCCTGTTGGATGCACACCATGATTGGGGCCAGGAAAGAAAAATTAATTAAACAAGCACTTGCCATAAGGGAACTCACATCTGGTGGCAAGACTGGCAGCAGACAAAATAATATTCCCATGATGTTTAGATTAAGGGAGGTATACTAAAGGAATTTTGTTAATAAAAATATATTAGCAGAAACACTAAGAAATTATATCATATATCTAGAGTGACTTATAGAGATTATCTAGTTCAAATTTCTCAGTTTATAAATAAGGACACTGAAGCTCAGACCTCACAGACAGGGACAGCTGACCTGGTAGAGGATCCAAATTTTCAAACCTTTTACTCTCTTGTTATAACACCACAAAGGGGCTAATTTGACCATCATCTATGGATGCAGAACTAACCCTCTGTTATTTCTAGGCATTTTGAACTGGAAATTAAACAACGCATTGACACAGATTTAAAGCTTTTGTTTTAAAATGTAGATTTTATCATAAATCAGGTATGGTGAGACCAACAGTTCAGGAGATAATTGGCTTTGAAAAGATAGTTTGTTACAGTTCCCAAGAGGGGCCACATGGAGAAGCACCAGGGCTGATCAGGAGGCAGAGGAAGCAAGAGGAAAGCATGGGCAAGAGACTTTACTGTGATCTCTGAGGGGAAAAAGTGAGTGAGGCAGGGTAAGTAGGCTTAGGATTAGCTAGTTGGAATAATTTCAGCAGCTCTGGGGTGTAGGGGCTCTCTCAAGTTGTCTGGTACCTGGTCTTGAGATGATTAGGACAGAGAAATATTGATCTGGAATGTAAAAGCCCAATAGCAGAGGTGTGGGGAGGGGGGGATTGTGGGATCTTGATTGGTTGGTTTGTATATGAAAGTTGTGCTTTTGTAGGGCGTTCATTTGTTATTTCAAGTATGAATATTTAACTAGCCATGGGAAGGGCAGTCTTAACCTGGTTAAGAAGGCCCCAGATGCCAGAGAATCAAGGATACAGAAAATGTAGTTAATACAATATTTCTATCAAGAAACATGCATTTTATTTTTTGGGGGGATAGGGCTGCCCTTTAAAAGAGACAGTTCTGATTATCAACATTATAACTACCTGTGATGAAGTTTTTAGTTTGGTTTGTTTTTACTTAAGCCAGGGTATCATTATATAATCTTGTCTCTCTCTAGACAGGATGCTAAATATTTCGGGGGCTGCATGTGATTTGAACTTTGGAAATAACGTGAGGTCTCCAAATGAAAAGTGATAATATAAATCTCCAAAATACACATATTTCTATGAGTAGTAATTACATTCCCACACTTAGAAGGATGGATTTGTTACTCTAACTTAGGAAAAATAACACTTTGAGTGGAAAAAAAAGAACCTTAAGTAGACTACCTATTACAACTGGTTAAATTTTAAAAGTACACCTATAAGTTCACGTTTTGAAACTCGGAAAAATCTTTATCATAAAAACAGTTTCAACAAATGGATGGTAGGGCCTCAGTTAGCTACTCTTATCATATTTAACCCAAACGTAGCTCAACTTTGCATTCAGGGGTCCCAGAATTTAATTAGCTAAAATTCTGAGAGGAAGAATGTTTGTTGTATGGGAGAAAGATGGATGTATTTGTGGAAAATAGGCCTATCTGTGAAACAGACATCATTAGGTTTTATATTGACTCTATTATTACTTCTCCCACAAACTCCAACCCAACCTAATCCAACCCAAGGCAAATAAAAACACTCACATAGTTCTCCTCCCATTCCCAGTTATCCAGTCCCCCCTGCTATTCCTTACACCCAGAAATGTACCCATTCAATGGCACATGCTCTGAAAACATATTACTCCTTTCGTTCTAAATCAACACCACTGTAACTGAGCATAATTAGATGTTAAGGGGAAAGCAACCTTTTCAAACTAAACCCCATTAAGATACAAAATTTTACTAATCTCCTTACCCTCCTGAAGCATTTGAGTTTTAAAAAGAGGATACTTGTGTCCTAAATAAAACTATAATGGAGGGTGGGGGTGAGGTGTGTATCTTCAGCAATGGAGTAATGTAAAGTATAAATGGGGGTGATATAACTATGACAAGGAACTATCAGGTGAGTGTAACAACTCACTAAGAACAGATTCTCCCCTGAGGCCCCTTTTACAACAACTTTGCATATTAATTGCTAAAGGCTCTGAGAAATTCTGTAGTGAGGAAACCAGTATAACTGTGATCAGGTCAGCTTCCTAATACTGTTTCTATCTTCCACAATGTTTTCTCTTTTTCTAAGTCTAAATATACATATTTTCTAAGAAAGCTTAACTTTTCCACAATAGTTCCCATGGTAAAGACAAAGGATTCTCAAGGAGGGGCAAAGAGTACGGTGACAGTTCTATTTTTAAAGGAGGATGGCTTTGGTAAATGGAACACCATAAAGTGTGGGAACAATAAACTTAATATGTGTCTAACGATCGTGTCCTGTGAGGATTACATTACCCAGTGCCAGCATGGATACAGGGAGAAGCATGGGACAACTTAATGTGTAAACTGAAGTACAGAAAGTTGGTTGTTTAGGTAGCAACACAATATCAAATCCACCTTCCAGGTTTACTAGAGATGATAGTCCACAGGCAGCTGAGGCACCCAAAGATTCTCAGCGGCTCTCTGGAGCCATTACTCTGGAATTCAGCAGTGAAGAAATTCTGCTAAGGAAGACGTCCTATGCCCATGTGCTGTTTCTATCCCTCGCCATCAGGGTACGTACGAGTCATCTGTTGCTTGTTGTTGTGAACTATGTGGCTTGTTTAGAATTTGTCTTTCTCTTGAAGAAAGTAGGCTTGGAAACTAGCTTACTGATCATTTTTTTTGTGGGCTCCCATCTGTGACAGAGACCAGAAAGTCACTGAAAAAAATTATGTCTTTTTGTAATTTTCGTTTTCTTGATTTCATGACGGTCAAGTAGGCAAAGGGCTAGTAAAAAAAATAGTGTAAAGGGTGAGAGCGCTCTTGGTTTGACTTGCTTAAAAAAAAAATTTACATAAGTTCATCAAATGACTCATTAACCTGACAGTTATTAGTTTTCCTTTATTCTCAATAATTACTCACACTTTTCCTTTTACCCATGTCATCATAAACCTCCTGTAATGAAGAAACAAAGAACAAAAAACATAAAACCAAGAAAAAAAGAACACCTTTGCATTCTGAAACATAAGATTTCTATCTAATTTGAAATTTCTGCCAATAATTTCACCGGAAGAATGTGCCAAATAAGTGAATATTTTTAGTTCCATGAGCTAAACAGCAGATACAGATCTGTGATTGAAGATAAACAATCTGTTAGCTAAATATTTTAAAATCACGAATGCAGTTTCCTCCTAATATGCAGCATTAAATCCTTTTCTAAGCTGAGATTGATTTTATCGGTAAATTCTGATTTTTTTTTCTCTAGTGGATAGTTAACTAGTATTTTTAAAAGGATGTTAACCTTTTCAACTAGCCACTGGATACTGGTGGGAAATGCCTCCTCCTGTAGATGTCCTCCTGACAGCTAGTTTACAATAGCCTGTTGTTTTGACCTGAGTCTCTGACTTTTATCATATGTATCATGGTTCTTGTCAAAGAAATGCATTTTAAAAGGAAGCCATTTATAACTCCAAAACAATATTAATTCCTTCTTTTCATCACTGTCATTCTCTATATGATGAGGAAAAATCTTAGAGAGGTTTCCTTAATTTGGCACAGTATCATTCTAAAATCCTAAATAATGTTGTCATACAAATTGATACTGTATTCTATTGAGTAACCCAATACTTTTTTAGTATTTGTTTGACAAAATGAGTCACTGATTAAATACTATGATTCAGTTATTTCTAAAAAATAATAAAATAGACTTTTTCCTCCAGGTTTGTTTAATAAGAATCATTTAAATTGCAAAAGAGCTACCCTCAAGAGACTCCTGCCAGTTCTTTCTATCTTAATGAGAGCATGAAACAACATTAAAGAAAACTAGAACAAATTTTGGGAAATTTTCTACCAAATCATAAAATTATCAAATGCTGTCTTAGCTTGGGCTGCTATAACAAAATATGACAAACTGGGTGGCTTATAAACAATAGAAATGTATTTCTCACAGTTCTGGTGACTGGGAAGTCCAAGATCAAGGCACTAGCAGATGTGGTGTCTGGTACCCACTTCCTGGTTCATGGAGGGAGAGGATGAAGGAGCTCTCTGGGGTCTCTTTTGTAAGGGCACTAATCCCATTCACGAGAGCTCCACCCTTATGACCTAATCACCTTTGAAAATTCCCATCTTCAAATACCATCACATTGAGGATTAGGTTTCAACATATGAATCTTGGGGGGGAAACAAATTTCCAGTCCATAGCAAATACAAAATAAGAAGTTATGTAAATCATATTGTCAATCAATCTTTTCTTCAAACTACAGAAGTCTACAGATTTTCAATTCATTTAAAAATACTTTTTAAGCTCTCAGTCATGGAGACAAAAGCATATTTTACTGGCATCTTTGGCCTCAAGAAGCTTGTAGTTTGGTGTTTTGTTTTACTAAGGTGTGTGTGTGTGTGTGTGTGTGTGTGTGTATGTGTATGTAGCTCCACAAATTCTCACCCTGAAACGGAGAAATTTTTTCCTTGAAGTTGATTCTATTATCTATTCTAAATAATTGCTTGGTGGATTGACCTGATCTTTGTGATTTATAGCACAGCTGTGTGATCTTAGGGTTGGAGGCCATGCTACAATATGGGCATCCCTATTCACACTCTGTACCATGTGTTCATTTTACACTCAGTTAATGAAAGCATTTGTAAATGCAACTATTTTTAGGCTCACTATTGTTTGTAGTTCTGCCTCTCAGATTCAACATCTGCTGGAAACTGCCTTGTCCAAAGGAGGCAAGTGGCTGAGGTTAAGAATTCAGGCTACAGAAATAAACCCATGCACCTACGGGAGATTCATCTATGACAAAGGAGGCAAGAACATACAATGGAGAAAAGACAGTCTCTTCAATAAGTGGTGCTGGGAAAACTGGACAGCTACATGTAAAAGAATGAAATTAGAACATTCTCTAATACCATATACAAAAATAAACCCCAAATGGATTAAAGACCTAAATGTAAGACAGCATACTATAAAACTCCTAGAGGAAAATATAGGCAGAACAACTTTGACATATATCGCAGCAATATCTTTTTGGATCTGTCTTCTAGAGTAATGGAAATAAAAACATGAATAAACAAATTGGACCTAATTAAACTTAAAAGCTTTTGCACAGCAAAGGAAACATAAATCAATGAAAAGACAACCCTCAGAATGGGAGATAATATTTGCAAATGATGTAACCGACAAGGGATTAATCTCCAAAATATACAAACAGCTCATACAGCTCAATATCAAAAAAGAAAAACAAAACGTAACAATCCAATCAAAAACTGGGCAGAAGATCTAAATAGATATTTCTCCAAAGAAGACATACAGATGGCCAAAAGGCACATGAAAAGATGCTCTACATTGTTAACTACTAGAGAAAGGCAAATCAAAACTACTATGAAGTATCACCTCATACCAGTCAGAATGGCCACCATCAAAAAGTCTACAAATAATAGATTTGGAGAGAGTGTGGAGATAGAGGAACCCTCCAGTACTGCTGGTGGGAATGTAAATTGGTATAGCCACTATGGAGAACAGTATGGAAGTTCCTTTAAAAACTAAAAATAGAGCTACCACATGACCAATAAGTGGTACCAGGAAAACTGGACAGCACCACTCCTGGGCATATATCCAGAGAAAACCGTAATTTGAAAAGATACTTGCACCCCAATGTCCATTGCAGCACTATTTATAATAGCCACTACATAGAAGCAACCTAAGTGTCCATCGACAGATGAATGGATATAGAAGATGTGGTACATATACACAGTGGAATATTACTCAGCCATAAAGAGAATGAAATAATGCTATTTGCAGCAACATGGATGGACCTAGGGATTATCATACTAAGTGAAGTAAGCCAGACAAAGACAAATATCATATGATATCACTTATATGTGGAATCTAAAAAAAAATGATACAAATGAACTTATATACCAAACAGAAATGTACCCACAGATATAGGAAACAAAATTATGGTTACCAAAGGGGAAAGGGGGATGAGGGATAAATTAGGAGTTTAGGATTAACATATATACACTACTATATATAAAACAGACAACCAACAAGTACCTACTGTATAGTACAGGGAACTATACTCAATATTTTATAATAACCTATAATGGAAAAAAATCTGAAAAAGAATATATATATGTGTGTATATATATGTGTGTGTGTATATATATATATATAAAACTCAATAGCTTTGCTATACCCCTGAAACTAACGCAACACTGTAAATCAACTATACTTCAATTAAAAAAAAAAAAGAATTCAGGCTATGTAGCCAGTGCACCTGAGCTCAAGCCCCAAATCATCAGCAGTCTAGGTATGTACCTAGGCAGGGCATTTAAGCTCTCTGTGTCTAAGATTCCTCATATGTAAACTGGAAGTAACAATATGGCAAAGCCCCCTCCATTACACTAAGTTTAGTCTAAAAATTGAATCAAGTGAAATGCATTGGGCCTGTTTTTATGAGATCAATGAAATGAGAAGAAGGGCTGGTGCAGGAAGAGTTCCTGGGACAGGCAGGATGGGCCTATTTTTCCTTTGGGCTCATTACCACCCTCAGTCTCTGGATGCATGTCCTCTCATTGGCCCGTGGGTAGAACACAATCAGAAGTGCACAGTGGTTCTCCCAGGACTTGGGAGGCTGTTCACAGCTTGTTGAGTTAACAGCTTCTCAGAGGAGCAGAAACATATTTTACCGCCAGCCTCCAGGTCACCTTTTATGCCCTCAAGCATGGCTGCATGAAATAGACTGAATAAGGGGTAACCAAGAGGGGAGATTTTTTTTTTTACACATCATTGATTATTTCTTTCTCTTCTCACTCTGTCTTTTCAGGGAGAAATGATAGGCTTTGGTGCTTTAATTATTATGTCTATTCGAATAATCTAGCTTTCTCCTATGACAGCAATTTAAAACTTCTTTCTTATTCATCATATTTGGTTTCTAATTCCTGAAGTCATTTTTCTCAAAGATCAAGTCTATTGTAGCAGGAGGTCTGTACTGGAAGCATTCCAAAGTTAAACTAAATCCTTAAAATGCTAGTAACAATAATAATCATAATAAAATGAAAACTATAATATGTTTAATACCTGTATGCCTGGCATTTAACATATTTATCATTTCATTTGATGTTCTCACCAGTCCTTACAGATACTGATACATTTTAGAGAACAAACTGAGTTTCAGAATGTCCCATCAATATCTCCATTTGCACAAGTATATTTGACCCCAAACTCGCATTCTCCTATTACAGACGATGGATGATGACCCAGTCACAAATGTTAACTTTCTTATTTCTTTGTGTGAGGCTGATATGAAGATATCCTAGCACCTTCCAGATTTGGGTCAAGTAGTCTCATGCTCAGATACAATGACTTTCCAAATGTGATTTTAGAAACACATTTATAGGCTACTGAAGATTTTGTTAGTTTGCTTTGGTCAGATGCAAGATTGTACCTTGGTGACCATAATGCCACCAAACAGTCCCCTCAAGCCAAAATAAGGGCAGCGATTTGCTGTGACTACTTGGGTATGATTTTGCCGAACCAGAAAATGTTTTGGCTCTTGCCTGATAGGAAACTGATCCAATTTCAGAATCATCAGAGTTAATCCACTGACAATCTTTTTTCTTTTGCAATGAAAATAAAATACTTTCTTAGGAAACACTATGTGGTCGTTCCCAGTTGGGCTGGAGCCTTTTCCCTAAACCCTTATTTCCTGCCTTTACTGTTACAGCTCTGTGAAAAATAAGCACAAATGAGAGGACACAGAGACATCTGACTTCCTGTTTGTGGTTCCATAAGTGACACTTCTGTGGGATGCAGTTGTACTGATATTAGTGGTAGGAAGGGGAATCCATCCTTCATTATTGAAAATAGCTTTTCTTTTTCATTGAAAATGACGATGCGTCACAGGAAAGTGGGAGCTTGGAATGAAGAATGCGTCAGGATAAATTTACCTTTTGTCTTTCTTCCGATCTCAATTTGGATATTGTTTGCAAGATGAACATTGTTCAACCTCAGGACCAAGGAGATTTTGCAAGCGGTGGGAAGCAGCACAGGTGCACTGGACAGTGAACAATCATACAATTCAATCAATGGCTGGTTTTGTCTGTCCTTGCAGGAGGGCCTTTTATTCCCTTCCTCCCCTGCCCCTATCTTTTTGGTCATGCTGTGTGATAAATAATAAGATCAAGGGACTGGACACCAAGATTCTGGCCTCGGTTCAACCTGATTAATTATTGCTCTAACTGTACACTTTCTTGCCCTCTTGTTGTGGTTTTTTAAAGCATCTTTTTAGCAGTTATTATACATAGAAAACAAAAATGTGATATATTCTGAGATTAAAAGAATATTTAAGAGTATTTAATATATACGTACACACACACAAACTTGAATTATTGACATTTGTGCAGGAGATTTGAATATTTAGGGACCAATTCTTAGCCTTTGAAGGATAGATCAAGATCAAACACTTAATCATCAGGAAGCCATCGAGTTTGGGGAAAGCTGAGTATAGTTAAGATGGTCTCCATATAGGTGTTTCAATACTCTGAATTTCTTTGTAAATGTTCACAATCTTTTATTAGGAAGATGAAAAATAGTGGTAATACTGACTGTAGAGGGTAGAGAATGATGTGTGTTCATGTAAGTAAAATTAGGGGTGAGGATGAACATGTGATTGAATGATGGATTGATGGCTAGTGGTTACCAACTATTAACCTTTATATAACTTGGTATCATAAAATTTGCAGGCTTGTCACAGACTTGAAAAAAAATGGGAATGTTATAATTCTAGACCATTATCACATCAGTGGCAACTCTAGAGATAGGGCTACTATTAAAAATTTTAACAATGGTATTCGTATATTCTACAGAAATCGCTGCAATACTAAGTCATATATTTTGTTCTAAAAAGAGCAGATTTGGTTAATAGCCATTAACTTTCAGGCTTCAACCAGAATCCCTTTCAGTGAATACAATCTTAACTTTTAAAAAATGTCTAATTTTGGGCTTCTCTGGTGGCACAGTGGTTAAGAATCCACCTGCCAATGAAGGGGACACGGGTTCGAGCCCTGGTCTGGGAAGATCTCACATGCCATGGAGCAACTAAGCCCCAGAATCACAACTACTGAGCCTGCACTCTAGAGACCGCGAGCCACAACTACTGAGCTCACGTGCCACAACTACTGAAGCCCACATGCCTAGAGCCTGTGCTCCGCAACAAGAGAAGCCACCGCAATGAGAAGCCCACACACTGCAATGAAGAGCAGTCCCCGCTTGCTGCAACTGAAGAAAGCCCACGTGCAGCAACGAAGACCCAATGCAGCCAAAAGTAAAAATAAATAAAAATTTTTAAAATGTCTAATTTTTGTTGATAATGTCTAATTTCAATATAGTATGCTATATTGTACACTGGAAATGGATACAAATGGAATGTTTGGATAAAAATAATTATGGTTTCTTGAATAAGAAGTTTTCAGAGATTTAATAATGATTTTCATTTGAAGAGTGCTTTCTATTTATGTGAATACCCAACAATCTGCTAAGGTAGACAGGATGTTTAATTTTCCAGTAGGAAGCCTGTGGTTTGGGGAAGTTAAGTGACTAAGGTCCTGGGGTGAGTCAAAGTCACAACACAAGTCCAAGATTCCACCAATATCCTCCAGTCTCAGCTCCACCCCTAAAAACAAACAAATGGAAACTCACCCTTGAATAATAACTTTCCAATTAACTTCACATACAACAGGTAATTTAAAATTCCCAGCTACTCAATGAAAGGAATATTATCTCCATTTTACAGATAAAGAAACACAAGCTCAGGAATTAACCTTCCAGGTTCACTGGCTTGGACAGTGCTGACAGGTAAATATTAAGAACAGCTTTTTGATTCCTAGATTTTGGAATAGTGTAGTGTCTTAGAAGTTTACAGCCTTTCAAAGAAGACTGCTTTTCCCCCTTTTCCTCCTTGTGATGGGAAGACTATACAATTCTTGTTTTAGTCCAAGGCATGTAAAAATAAAGGTTAAATTCTGGTCAAGCCATCTAGTTTTTCTACTAAGGTGAAGATTAAAAAGGAGGTAAACTTACAATTGCTAAGAAGATAATATAATTGAAGCTGGAGTTTTTGGCACAGGATTTGGGTAGAGTGATGTGGGAAACTGATATTGTAACAACATTAAAATACTTCTAAGAAGGTCCAGTAGGGTGAATCTAACTACTGTTAATGATGCATGGGCCTCCCTGGCAGCACAGGGTTGGGAATCCACCTGCCAAAGCAGGGGACACGGGTTCGAGCCCTGGTCCGGTGAGATCCCACATGGCGCGGAGAAACTGCGCCCGTGTGCCAATGCTGCTGAGCCTGAGCTCTAGAGCCTGCAAGCCACAACTACTGAAGCCCACGCACCTGGAGCCTGTGGTCTGCAACGGTAGAAGCCACCGCAGTGAGAAGCCCGCGCACTGCAAAGAAGAGTGGCCCCTGCTCGCCACAACCAGCAAAAGCCTGCACGCAGCAATGAAGACCCAATGCAACCAAAAATAAATAAATCAAATAAATTAAAAAAAAAAAAAGCTACACATGGCTGTGTTTGAAGATTTGGGAAAGAAGGGTATTTTCTCCTGGATTACTGAATTGGAGTCTTGTGCATACCTATATAGAAGGTAGCTAAATTTGCGTTGTTTCAATTTTGTATATATTTAGATTTAGTAGTCCCTAATTCCTTTGCATTTAAAAAAAAAGAAATATCTGTTAAAGTTTTAGCTTGTTCATTGGATTTGTTCCCTCCCCCTTTCCAGATGGTATATGAGTAAATAAATAAGACCAAGGAAAATTGTAGAATATAAATATGCAGACTCAAGGAATAACCTAGCTTTGTAAGATAGTGCATCTTTGGCTTTGAGCTTCTTTACAGACTGGCCAAAAAGTGACAAGTTCACTGAACTTTAATAGAAATATTTTCCAAAACTTTACAGAGGAACTCTCAGTGATCTAATGAAAATGATATTCAAAAGCATTTTTCAGGGATACAATCATATCTCTGACTCACCTAGTTATCTTTAATAAAATTAGAGGGCATGGGGCTTCCCTGGTGGCACAGTGGTTGAGAGTCTGCCTGCCGATGCAGGGGACACGGGTTCGTGCCCCAGTCCAGGAAGATCCCACATGCCACAGAACGGCTGGGCCCATGAGCCATGGCCGCTGAGCCTGAGCGTCCGGAGCCTGTGCTCCACAACAGAGAGAGGCCCGCGTACCACAAAAAAATAAATAAAATAAAATAAAATTAGAGGGCTTAATAATAAAATGCAACACAGGGCAAGCAAATCTGAGGACCTAGGTTAAACTATCCCAAAATCTGGTGGTTTTCTATAGTCCAAGGACAGAACTGGAGTACCAACCGAGGGAATGTAGGCTAGCACATCCCTAAGACAATCCTACCTCCATTTCACATGTCTCAGACAAAGAGCTAGACAGCAGATATGGAGGTTATGCTCTCTAACAGTTGTGAGCTGAGAGATACCGCTAAGATGCAGTAAAGAAAGAGCCAGGACACAAAACTCCTGGCCCCCTGACAGCAGCTCTTGGGCAGAGAGGTTATCCAGCAGAATTAAGACAGCTGACCCTGTGGTCTACGGCCACAGCTCCAGTTATTACACCAGCTTTCCAAGTCACCAATCCCTGGCTCTCACTTGCCTGTGTCTCTGGCACCCCTGCTCCACAGCTGCACTGGCTTTTTGGCCCTTGCTGCTGCCCTTCACAACACAGCCTCTTGGATCACAGACTGAACCTATTTCTCCAGTACCAGCTCTCACTTGAATTTGGCTTATTCAACCTTGCCAAGCTTAGTGAGGGCCAGGCAGGACAAAAGTCAGGCCTGGTGGTAGTCTAATCTACTCTATCATACTGGCCACTGATTGAACTTGTATGCTGTAGAAACAAACCGAATTATTTAGCATTGAGGTGCTCTCTTGAAGGGTGAGAAGGCCGTATTTTGGGGGCAATGATTAGGCAGTGCTGAGGCATGGACAGTGGTAGGGCTGGCTCACTCTGCTTACACATGGCTGATCCAGATCTCAAAGCCATGACCGCTATCCTGGAGCTCAGAGTTTTTTCTGATGAAGCCAAACCAGCCTCTTAGCCTTTTGCCCTTTGAAATTCACACTGTCATAAATCCATAGAATTTTAGTGAATCTTCATGATAATCCAGACTAAAGGCTATTAACACATGCAGACAGCCTGTGAATCAGATTATGCCCCACAGATGTACACAGTGTACCTTAAAAAAAAAAAAAAAAAGCAAAACTTGAACTGATGATCACTTTAGAAAAGTCTTAAGATTTCATGTTTAAATCTGGATTTCTAGGGTTTCTTTAAAGTTGGATATGCCACATTGAGCCTCATCTTCCCATGTGCTACAAGCAGCTGTAGCTGAGTGGCTTCGGTCCCTTTTAGACCAGCCATACACACTGTAGTTCCGCATCCCCACCTACTCTCTCCTTGACATAGGGTCTAAGGGTCAGTTGCCATTTTTCATGCTGCCTTCACTCATATCACCTGCCGAGTGCCTGAAACTATTGAATGTCAGCCACGTGAAGTCATCCATCCTGCACGTTTTACCACGGAGGGACCGAAGGACCACAGATGTGGTACCAACCTTGGTAGTCAGGATTAGATTTGGTTGCCCAGCTTCACATTCAGGACTATTTCTTTCTTTCTGATATATCTTACTTTCCATGTCTCTATAGATTCATGTTTTAAAATAAATAAGTATAATGATGAATGTCATATATTAAATATTTACCTGGTACATCAAATCAAATATATTCATTTGCTTGATTTTTTTCACAGATAAAAAAACAGATATACACTACCAAATGTAAAAGAGACAGCTAGCGGGAAGCAGCCACATAGCACAGGGAGATCAGCTCGGTGCTTTGTGACCACCTAGAGGGGTGGGATAGGGAGGGTAGGAGGGAGACGCAAGTGGGAGGAGATATGGGGATATATGTATATGTATAGCTGATTCACTTTGTTATAAAGCAGAAACTAACACACCATTGTAAAGCAATTATACTCCAATAAAGACATTAAAATTTTTTTTAAATAAATAAATTAAAAAAAATAAACTGAGGCAGTAGTCCTACAACAACAACAACAACAAAACAGTATCAGGAATCTTGATATGTGTATTGTTTTCTTTATGATACCATTCTTCAAAATTGTATCTTTTCTTCTTTTAAAAACAGACGTTAGGAATTTACTCCCAAATTACCCTTAGACAGTGATTTTGGCAGGGGGATTGATAAAGGTCCACTGCATATCTGTTTTTTTTTTTTTTTCCACTGCATATCTTGAACTGTGTTTTGATGAGATAAAGTCTTCTCAAGTCCACATGGTTTAAAACAAATCAGACATTGCATTTAAACATGTAATTTCATTAAAAAGTCAGGAAAATGAATCAACATCATTTACACAAAATATACAGTGTGCTACGTTTGTGGATCACTTTGCCGGCACGGTTCCATTGCCTATTTGTCTATGCCTGACATGAGTAGTAGCCTTGAAGTTGTGTTATCCAAGGACAATCTGGAATACGCCCAAAGGGGAGAAGTATAAAAATCAGGATGTAGAGTTGGGCCTGGGGATTTAAATGAGATTTTCAAGAGATGCATGAAGGTGGGGACAGGAACTTAAGTGCCGAAGCAGAAGAAGACCACCGACTTGGAATGACTCCTGTTCAGACTTGCTCTCCCCTCCCCTCTCCTTCTCCTCTTTCCCTCTGCGTACCCACACAAACATACACACACAAGAAATAAGAAATAAGGTGCAGACTCTTTCAAATATATAAAGAAGGAAAGGCTCATTCATGAAACATACACCATTACCCGTTTCTGTATTTTTCTCTCCTATTTTTGTTGTCAACTAGAGGCAGTCCCAAGCGCCTTCCAAAATGGCCCCAAGCAAAAGAGAGAATGTATTTTAAGGTCTCACTTGCTAGGCATTAACTTTTATATATTTTTCCTTTTTTGAAATGGTATTTTTAAATAGAATACTTAGGAAAGAAGAACTGGTAAAGAAAATTATTATAGAAAAAAAAAGTCTGCAAAAATATCTAAATTGTACATTATCTTGCTGGTGAAATCTGAGTCCTGCTGCAGACTTCCCAAAACATATTGGCTTCGGGTTTCTGGGGGAAGGTGCTCTGGATCTCTTTTAAAAAGCACACATGCTGCTCCATGTGGTGCAGCAGCTGCTAAGGTAATGATGCATTTTTAGTGAAAAAAAAATACCATAAATAAACATACAAAAAATCATATGAAACTCTCTCCAACTAAGCACGAAATTTGGCAAGTTAAACATCCCCCCAAAAATTCATAACCGATAAGATAACACACCAGTCCAGCCATTTCCAAATCTTATCTCTACCTACGTATTTATGCACATATTTATATAACACATATTACCATTATATTTACCTTTCCAATATGCCCATGAATTTAATCCGTGATTTCCAATGCTAATATATTCCAAGGGTGTGGAGGACTCAAGATTAAATGCCTCTGCCACTACATAAAATTAGTTAGTAATGAATCAACTAATTATATAATTAACTACAATTTTTGGTTTCACTAAATTAAAAGAAGACTTCTTTTTTCTGAGTGATGACTACAAGACATTATTAGAAAATAAAGATATTTTTCTATTTTTATTCTGACTGCTAGCTATTTCTAAGGTACATGGTAAAAGGAAGTAGTTTGTATGTAGGGAGGAATCTGAATCTCTGTACTGATTCCTCTCGATCTGAAATTACTTAACTAAAGTTGGTAATTCATTCACAAGGAGTTCAGGGTCATATTAACTGCCCTATAAGCTGAGAAAAAAAAATGAAGAATTAACTCTCCAATATAAGCACTGAAATGATCTCTCAACTGACCAGATTCATAAAAATTCACATCATACAGTACCTTCTAATAACTAGACTGAAAGGACCAACATACTAAATTTAACAGGTGGCACTCTCAAGGTGAAAATAACTCTCTTAAATAATAAAGTGAATACATTCAAAAACTGTATCTCCATCAGTTACTATAACAGAACTGCAGGCAGTAGAACAACAGGATGATCTATGCAATGTCTAAGAGGGTTACTCAGAACTAAGACTAGAAATTATTTATTTCTGAATCCAGTTTGCCATCTTTGTGAAACTGTTTTAGTAAGTACGGTGGCAACTCACCAGCTTTGGGAGTTGCTAGGAATATATGTCAAAAGAAGGGATGGAGGGATGAATGAAAGAGGAGAAGACAAGTGATCAAAAGAAATGGGTTAGGGGATTAGGGGTGAAAAAGAATAGCAAATTTTGTTTGTTTCCATCCTTATCACTCCTTCCTTCCTTCCTTCCTCCCTCCTCCTTCCTTTCCTTTTTACTTTCTTTTTTTCTCTTTCTTTCTTTCTTTTCTTTCTCTTTCTCCCTCCCTCACTCTCTACCTTTCTTTCTTTTTCTTTCTTTCCTTCCTTCCTTCCTTCCTTCCTTCCTTTCTTTCTTTCTTTCTTTCTTTCTTTCTTTCTTTCTTTCTTTCTTTCTTTCTTTCTTTCTTTCTTTCTTTCTTTCGTTCTTTCTATCTTGTGTTTACTTTGAATTACATTTGGAACTATACCATATTCTTTTCAAGGTTTAGAGCTTGTAAACTTTTGAATGTAATCTTATGCTTTATTTCTGATGCCTCCTGAAATAGCTCATTCTAAACAATGCTACAATAGTTAAGTCTTTTCAGTGTTTCTGATAACAAATCTATCGTTATCAAATTGAATGGCCCCTAAATCAGACTTACTGAAAAGGGAGTCACAGTATAGGTGTGTGAATTTATATACAGGTACATGCCCACAGGAAAAAGCTTTTTGCAGGTAGTTCTAAAAAAGTTCTAACTTTGTAGGTTTCAACCTTTTCTTTGGCTGTGATTATGTTGGATTGTTAAAGTGAAATAAAACTGTGTTTCATAGAATAAGATGATACTTCCATTGGTGAGATAAATATCTAGAAACTAACACCCCAATTTTTTAAATTTAGCTCTGGACTAACCAGTATGTCACAGAAACATAATTTTCATACCATTAATGTAATATGGAAAACCCAAACCAAAGACTTTTATTACAACGTGTTTAAATATAGTTCTCCTGGTTTTCTGTTTGTTTTTTTTCCCCCTGACTCCAATTTCATTTCTTAAATGTGGATGTTATGGCACTTATTCTTTGAAAACCTCATAGTACCCAGATTTCACCTCCAGAGTATTTAATTAGTCTGAGGTGGGACCTGAACACTGGGACTTTAAAAAAGCTCTGCAGGTGATTTTTATGTGTGGCCAGGGTTGAAAACCACTGCCCTGGAATTTGAGCATCAACCTTGAGGTCAACTGCACCATGAGCTGAGTTCAGTATTGAACAATGGCAGGTATGACTCAAGTCTTAAGGTTCATCTTTTCCACATTTCTCTATCCCACCCCCATCTTTTCACTTATAATGTATTTGTTGTGATTCAAACTTTAAACTCGAGAAGATCATTAATCATAGATATAATTTAGTGACAGCAGGGTCATGTCCCACTAAGTAAGTACACCTTGTTTGCCTCAAAATGCTAATAGCTTCTCTGCAACATTAATGAGGGACAATTGATATTGAGCCTAACAATCATGTATGGTCTTGTTGCTGTTTTATTGAAATAAAGTCCTTTATTAGGTTATGGAAAAATACGGCAAGGTAGAATTATGCAAATTCCACCATACTTATGAAAGCTTGGCCACAAGAGGGGTATTTTAATGATTTTCAAGGTTTCTTGGAAAAAGATTACAATTATAGAAGTTACTACCTTGCATCTTCTCTGCAACAAGATGTCCCATTTTGAGGGGGACTAACACTTCAGTTTCCTCTGCTTTCAGCTGCAGATTGTCAAAGAAGGGGATTCTCATTTTTCTTCTCTGAACCTCTGCTGCTTTTTCCATTCACTCATTTACTCATTTAGCATTTCCTATTTTAAAAGAAAATCTCTCAAATTCTCAAAGAAACACATGTGTAGTAAATTTGTGTTTAATGTCATTGTGTTTAAAGATGGTTTCTCTGAATCACCATTAGAACAACTTACAAAGGGTACCATTGTTAATTTTTTTATGCCCAGCTATGAAACATGTTCTTGCCACAGGTTCATGGACTGTATGAGACACTGGGGTACTTTTTAATCTCCTCTGCTTGACCCCCTTGTCTCTATTGGCACCTATTTCAACCTGATAGAAATGGTTTCTGATTTTTATACTATTTACTAACATTGTTTAAGGATAACAATGATGATTCCCTTAATACACTTCAGTTCCAAGAAACACAACTGCCTTTAAGAAGATAGCACAAAATATATTGATTTAGTTCAGCCACAAAGATCAATTGATAAATAATAGATGATAAAAATCCATTTGAGAGTAGGTGAAAGGGTCAAGTCATAATTTATTAAGAAATTTCCCATTCCCCAACTGAGATGAACTTGAATCATCTTAATTGTAGAAATAGCTTTCAATTGGCATCTGTTCATTAGTTGGTGGGTGTGCGTTGGGGGTGTGTGTGTGTGAAATTGGTTCAGTAAGTAGATTATGAATTCTTCGTAAGCGGGGACTGCATCCTATTAATCTATGTATCCCCACTGCCAAGTACTGAACCTGGTACATGATAGTAGATATTCAGTAGAAGCCTAAAAATTATTTAAAGTAGATGAATGAAAAAATGGACGATTAAAGCAGTTTTAGAATAGCAAAATGTGATATTTGCTTTCTAAAATACCCCTTGCCTCAAGTGAGAAAGGACAGTCATAGGTGTTTAATATTCTCAAAAGTTCTAATAAAACTCAAAATATCCAAAAGAGAAATCTATTTTTAAAAATTTGAGGCTACAATCTTTGGTGGTCTGGGGAATCTAGGAAGGAGATAAGTGTGTATTTTGGTATGTTTAATCAGATAAGGAACGATTATCTGGAATACATAAAATACATTTTATATATATTTATTTATATATGTAAGCTTTCCCTCCTTTTTTCTGAGTTGATCAATTCTGTAGGAAAATTTGCAAGGGGGTAGAGTCAAATATACAGGGAGAAGGAGAAGGGCTTTCAGAAGTGTTCCAAATGATGGCTATGTTTGAAAGGCCCACTTTCAAATAATACAAGACCATCTTTTGAGCTCCACAGGACGCTGCTGTCAGCTGTTATTGAAAACCTGTTTGAAACCAGTGGATCAATCTGGTGTTTTTAAGCTCTAGTTTGAATGAAGCCATTTATTTCTGGGTGTGTTTCATCATCTTCACTAAAGACTAGAACTTGTGAGGGCAGTTTTCACTGTCTTTTTTGATAGGCTTTAAAGTGGCTGGGATGTTTTACAGAAAAATGCAAGAGTCAGTGTTTTGACGTCAGTGACTTGGCCCTCACACAACTGCACACAGTGCGTCAGAAAGAAAAAACCTCCTAGCCAGAGAAACACCATGCTCAAGATGTTCAGATAAGAGCAAGCACTGTGAGTTATGCAAGACTTGAAGGTCTATACGAATATTTCATGTTTTAAGGAGGCTGAGAGCCTGTGGCCATTTGTCTTTTATGTTGATGTGGAATTAAGAAAAAGCTCTTCATGAAACATGTCTGCCTTCCATTCTATGGTAGATATGACAACAGAAAATACGTGCAACCAAACCAAGGGACAGTTTTGGGGAACTGTAGCGTTTGTCCTCTATACCTACAATCCTGCAAAGCTCTGAGATTCCTTATAGTAGTATGAAATTATGGTAGCCTTTTATTACATTGCTTTCTTGTTCTTAAGTAGTTAAGAAAAATTTTTTGATTGCTTTCTTTTTAAGGTACAGTTATGAAAAAAGAATACTGCCAAATACCTTATTTATTTAGTCTCCAGCCCCTGATATATTTTAACGTTTCCTAATAGATTCTAGGGTTTCTGAACAGACTAGAACAGAGATTATTTAGAAAATGATACAATAATCAAGTTCCCAAAGTAAAGCATTTTGATTTCTTTATCTACTGAAGCAACCCATGATTCCTCCTCCACTTCATTGATTCATCCTCTTATACTGAGTCATGTCTGAACCAGGACATTCACATACAGAAGAATAAAGAGAATTTTCTTAGATGAACAAGGCACTGACTTTGTTCTCAATGAAATGTTAGGCTGATAGAATATTTAGATGTTTTTTCCTTCAGATGTGTTTTAGTTCTCTATTGCTGCCATAACAAAGTACCACAAAGTTAGCAGCTTAAAGTAACACCCATTTATTATCTCAGTTTTGCCGTTCAGAAGTCTGGACAAAGCAAAGTTCAGCTCGTTCTCTTTTCTAGGTTTCACAGGCTGAAGTCAAGGTGCCAAACGCTCTGGGGAGGAATCCACCTCCAAGTTCATTCAAGTTATTGGTAGAATTCAGTTCCGTGAGGCTGCAGGTACGGACTGAGGACTAACGCACCTGCTTCCTAAATGGCTGCTGGCCTCAGACTGTTCTCAGCTTCTAGAGGTTTTCTACATTCCTTATCTGGTAGCCCCCTTTTCATCTTCAAAGCCAGCAATGGCAGGTGGAGTCCTTGCTTTGAATCTCTCTGATCTCTTCCTCTGCTTAAATCACCTGTCTTTCTCCTCTGCTTTTAAGAGCTCATGTTTTTACATTGGACCTACTCAGGTAACCCTAGGTAATCTCCCTATTTAAAAGTCAGTTGATAGTAGCCTTAATTTCATCTGCAAAATCCTTTCATAGTAGTAGCTAAATTAGCACTGGTTACCTAGGGGATGGGACTGTTCCAGGCCATCCTTAGAATTCTGCTTACCACAATATGTACATACAAAAAATTGGAAATTTTATTTTCTGTAAGAAAGCCAACCACAGAAACTATGCCAGTACCTTATTCCATTGTAACATTAAGACTGTAGAATTCTTCCAACGCTGCTTGAAAACTTCCTTTGGCATCTTACTCAGAAGAAAAGGCAAAGTTCTCAGGATGGCCAAGGCTGCCTATCACCTCTGCCCTGCCTCTCTTCATCCGGATACTCCAGTCCAGTCCAGGCTCTCAGGACTCCTGTCTGTATTCCCAATACAGCTAGCATGTTCCTACTCTTGTCTTTGCATTTGCTCTAATCTCTGCCTAGAACCACTCCTCCCTCCAATGTCTACATGGCCCTTCTTAAAGCTATGGCTCAAATATTACTTTCTCAGTGAGGTTTTTCCCGATCATTCTTTTTGCAGTTTCAACAACTGCTGCCCCCATATACATCCTATCCCTTTTTCCTGCCCCCCTTTACTCTAGCAATTACCAACGATTAATTATTAGTTATTTATTTGATAAGCTTTACAAAGACAGGAATTTTCATCTGTCTTGTTCACTGGTATATCCCAGCACCTAGAATAGTGTCTGCCATATGGTAAGCACTCAATAAAAATTTGTTAAAGACTAGACACTATGAAACTCTTAGAGGAAAACACAGGAAGAACACTTTTTGACATAAATCACAGCAAGATCTTTTTTGACCCACCTCCTAGAGTAATGGAAATAAAACCAAAAATAAACAAATGGGCCCTAATGAAACTTAAAAGCTTTTGCACAGCAAAGGAAACCATAAACAAGACAAAAAGACAACCCTCGGGCTTCCCTGGTGGCGCAGTGGTTGAGAGTCCGCCTGCCGATGCAGAGGACACGGGTTCGTGCCCCGGTCTGGGAAGATCCCACATGCCGCGGAGCGGCTGGGGCCGTGAGCCATGGCCGCTGAGCCTGCGTGTCCGGAGCCTGTGCTCCGCAACGGGAGAGGCCACAGCAGCGAAAGGCCTGCGTACCGCAAAAAAAAAAAAAAAAAAAAAAAAAAAAAAAAAAAAGAAAAAAGACAACCCTCAGAATAGGAGAAAATATTTGCAAATGAATCAGCAGACAAAGGATTAATCTCCTAAATATATAAACAGCTCATGCAGCTCAATATTAAAAAAACAAACAACCCAATCAAAAAATGGGCAGAAGACCTAAAATAGACATTTCTCCAAAGAAGACATACAGATGGCCAAGAAGCACATGAAAAGCTGCTCAACATCACTAATCATTAGAGAAACGCGAATCAAAACTACCCTGAGGTATCAACTCACACCAATCAGAATGGGCATCATCAGAAAATCTACAAACAACAAATGCTGGAGAGGGTGTGGAGAAAAGGGAATTCTCTTGCACTGTTGGTGGGAATGTAAATTGATACAGTCACTACAGAGAACAGTATGGAGGTTCCTTAAAAAACTAAAAATAGAACTACCATATGACCCAGCAATCCCACTACTGGGCATATACCCAGAGAAAACCCATAATTCAAAAAGACACATGCACCCCAATGTTCATTGCAGCACTATTTACAATACCCAGGTCATGGAAGTAACCTAAATGCCCAGCGACAAATGGATAAAGAAGATGTGGCACATATATACAATGGAATATTACTCAGCCATAAAAAGGAACGAAATTGGGTCATTTGTAGAGACGTGGATAGACCTAGAGACTGTCATACAGAGTGAAGTAAGTCAGAAAGAGAAAAACAAATATCGTATATTAACACATTTATGTGGAATCTAGAAAAATGGTGCAGATGAACTGGTTTGCAAGGCAGAAATAGAGACACAAGATGTAGAGAACAAATGTATGGGTACCAAGGGAGGAAAGCGGGGTGGGGAGTGTGGTGGTGTGATGAATTGGGAGACTGGGGTTGGCATGTATACACTAATAAGTGTAAAATAGATAACTAATAAGAACCTGCTGTATAAAAAATAAAATAAAATTCAAAAAAAATTGTTAAAATCCTACTGAATTAATTACAATAATGAGCCAGATTCTCATTCTCTGAATTGCTAAATTAATTATCTAGTGGGAAAGTGTTTGTTATGAATTAAATTCATTCTCTTCACTCTATCAATTTTAGCAGTAAAGTCATAAAATAAGAGTGACTTTGAAAGAAAATTAAAACATAACTTGTTCACTTCCTTTTATTTCTGGATATTTCCCTCTTTATATAATTGTTCCTTTCAATTTATCACAAATAATTCTTTTTTAAAATAAATTTTATTTATTTATTTATTTTTGGCTGCATTGGGTCTTCGTTGCTGCACGGGCTTTCTCTAGTTGCAGTGAGTGGAGGCTACTCTTCCTTGCAGTGCACGGGCTTCTCATTGAGGTGGCTTCTCTTGTTGCAGAGCACGGGCTCCAGGTGCGCAGACTTCAGTAGTTGTGGCTTGCGGGCTCTAGAGCGCAGGCTCAGTGGTTGTGGCTCACGGGCTTAGTTGCTCTGCGGCATGTGGGATCTTCCCAGACCAGGGCTTGAAACCATGTCCCCTGCATTGGCAGGCGGATTCTTAACCACTGCTCCACCAGGGAAGCCCCACAAATAATTCTTAACCTCAAGCTGTAGAAAACTTATAAAAGATTTAATTAGTGGTCCAAAAAAAGTAATGGCGTATCATTTTTGCATTCAATGCAACCAAACTGTCATCTGCTTCTCTTTCTTTTAATCTTATAATTTTTTTTTTTTTTTTTTTTTTTGTGGTACGCGGGCCTCTCACTGTTGTGGCCTCTCCCGTTGTGGAGCACAGGCTCTGGACGTGCAGGCTAAGCGGCCATGGCTCATGGGCCCAGCCACTCCGCGGCATGTGGGATCTTCCCAGACCGGGGCACGAACCCGCGTCCTCTGCATCAGCAGGTGGACTCTCAACCACTGCGCCACCAGGGAAGCCCTTAATCTTATAATATTTATGCCCTTCATTAAATACATTTTACATAATTGTTATAAAACCTCTCTTATTATCCTGTTATACATCTGGTGTGGTCCAATCTGAAGTAAGAATTGTTATTATCAATTGCTACTTTAAGCATTGCCAATTTAGCAGTTCTGTGTCTTTATATAACTTAACACTTTCTTTCTCTTGTTAACTAGGTGCTCACATTCTCTGTCTCATTCCATCACAGGTGATTTATTGTGATATCTGCCAGTATGCAACAGGAGTTAAAAGTAGATGTTCTCCAGTTTTCTATCCTTAACTCTCTTATACTGTCATTCTAACTCCCCTCCGCCCCCGGGCGGCCTATGTACTCCAGTGATTTCAGCCATGAACTTTATGCTGATGTCTTTCAATTCTCCATGCCCAGGCCCACATTTTCATGAGCTCCAAATCTAAAGTACTTCAAACTCCACATGTCAAAAATCAAGCTCATCCACCCACTATGCTCTTATTTCTCTATTGTTCTATCTCTACTGTTTCTTCATCTTCTCCGTCACCAAAATCTGGAAACCACAGAAACATCTTTGACATTTCACCTAGGCCCTTTCTTTCCACATATCTGATCTGCTAAGTTCTGCTCCTGAAATAACTCTCGAGTCTAGCCCTTTCTTTCCATTATTATCGCTTCTTGACTAATTCAGGGGTTCACCTAGACCTGTACTGTACCAGTCTCCTAACCGGTCTATTAGCTACTGATTATTCTCTACTTTTCATATTTGTTCTAGAGAACTTTTTCAAAACATAGATCACAGCAAGTCATCACACTGAGTTAAAAATTAACTTAAGTTTTAGCATGGCATTCAAGACCTTCCCAATTTGAGCCTAAGTTTATTTTGCGAACTTATATACTATCTTTCTCCCCCAAACCAAGAATAATGTATCATTTCCTAAACAGATGGTACCATTTTAAACTTTTATGCCTTTGCTTAGGCTTCCCTTCTTCCTGGAACTTTCCTCACATCCCTTCTGGCCTTTTCTATTCACCTTCCCTCTCTAGCATAACAATCTCTAAGACCCAGATCCAGTATCACCTCTTTGGTAAAATCATCCTTGATTTATCCAAATGAGAGCAAGTTGCTTCCTTTTCTATGGTGTTAAATCATTTTATTCATAACTGTTTTAATACCTCCATAATAATATGGTAGTGTATATTGTCTATTTACCCCCAAAACTTGTGAGTTCTCTGGGGAGAGCAACTGTCTTTTTTCAATCTTAGTATCCCATGCATGAAGCAAAAGTCCTGGCACTTAGAAGGTTTATCAAATATTTGATGAAAGAAAAAGAGTAGAAAGCAAATTTAGAGAAACTAAACTAGAATCCACACAGTGAAATATTGTAGATGAGTACAGAAAGCAGTAAACTAAGGAAGCTAATCCTGGGTAGCTCCTATGAAAGATCTAACCTTCCCTTGCTAAATAACTTTTCTAAATATCCTATTCTGTTTCACTGTATGGTATTAAATGATAATGCTTCTGAATATAAGTATCTTCTACTTTTTCATCAGCATTGTCAACAGAAATTTCTAGAGAGAGCTATTTTTACTAGGAACTGTGAACACTTATTCAAAGGGCAGATCATACATTGCATTTTTGGAAAACTACACCAAAAACTTAGGAAAACAGATTAGTTTTCTTACAGAATGCAGAAAATGTCATAAAATCTGGACATGGTCAAATAGAATCATGTTCGATCATCAAAGGTATGGAGGTAGCATTTAAAATCTGGTATACACACTACTATATATAAAGTAGATAACCAACAAGGACTTACTGTAAAACACAAGGAACTATACTCAATATTTTGTAATAACTTATAAGGGAAAAGAATCTGAAAAAGAATATATATATATATACATATATATGTATTGATATATATATATATATATCTGAATCACTGTGTTGTACACCTGAAACTTACACTACATTGTAAATCAACCATACTAAAATTTAAAAATAAAAATAAAATAAAATAAAAATGAAGGATGTTGGACACACTTAAAAAATAAATAAATAAATAAAATCTGGTATACTCAATACTGTATTTCAAATGGTATACACAAATTCATGGAGTTGTTAAAACATATCTTATTAGCCTGGCCAATGCATGTTAATCCTTTAAGTCTGTGGTGTGGTCCAGGAATCTGCATTTGTCATGAGTACCTTTACTTGATTCTGATGCAGGTGGCTTAAGGAATACGTTGGAGAAACATTGATCTAGCCCCAAACCATCATTGCACGATGCCTCAATTTCATAAAAGTGGTAATTTATGTCAGGTCTAAGTCTCAAGCTCAGTTTTCAGACTCTCATCTTACTACATTTCCAGGGGGCCTTCCTATTTGATCTCATGTTGGCCAATTTGAAAATCTGCTATTGCTACTCACTTTTTGTTGCTGTTATTTTTTTGGTTCGGTTTGGTCTCCATCTACTGAAATAATGAAAGAAAGGACGAAAAAATATTTTAAAATTCTCATATTTAGCTGTATTCTCTTTCATTTCTTTCTTTACTTTTAGACATGAATGGGTTACCTCTTTGGAGAAAAGCCAAACCCAGCCCTAAATCCCAGAAAGATCCACAATCTCTATAACCTCAACTCTGCTGGTTTTTTATTTGCTTCTTCAGTCAATCTGTATGCACATAAACTTTTCACATCACACAACATCCATACTCCCCCTCATAATTACAGACGGCGCTATCAACTAACTTTCATATCAGCACAGTGCAGCTGTGCAACACAACAGTTTATTAACAACTGAATAGGTACATCAGACAATGTTGGAGGGGTAGGCAAAGAGAGAAACAAAGCTTTCACTCTCCTTTTGGGCTTTGTTAAGAACGACAGCTCAGCTGATAGTGTTTTCTGAAAACAGCGGGAGTCCTGATAGAGGGACAACTCCCGTTCCCATCAGACCATCACAAGTGGTGATTTGGGACAGCTTTCCTTGCTGGGAATAGTTAGGGTATAAGGGCTTCTGACCCTCTGTCACTGCTGCTAATTTTAGGCATCATTCTCTCTGTTATATGTTCATGACAGCATAAGTCTCATCACCGTCTCCTGAGCTGAGCCCACCGAACTTATTATATTATGATGGAGGTAATTCTTAAGAGGTCATTATCCCAATGAACAATTTTCACTCAGTTTCTCTTTCTCATCTTCAAGATAAACACTGTGGAGTTTATGATATATACATTGTTTTACTAATTAAAGTACTTCAAATATACAGAAGAGCATGGCAACAAAGAAAACAGTCATGTACCCCCCACCCAATCTTAAACTCTTGACATTTTCCCAATATTGGCTTCAGAATTATTTTTAAGGAAGTAAAACATTACAAATATAGTAAAGCTCTTTGCTTAACCTCCAATCCTTTTTTTTCTTTCTTCCCAGAGGTAATCATTTCCCCCAAACTTGGTATATTTTATTCCCATTCACCTTTTTATTCTATTTCTACATATGTATGTATCTCAAATAAAAACTTCGCATGTTTTCAAACATCTCTACATATAATTCTGCTTTTTTCGCTCAATATTGTTCTGGGTATTTATTTCTACTGATGCATACAGCTCAAGGCTATTCATATTAAATACTATGTACTATCTCATTGTATATATTTCATTATCCATTTTTTTCTTAAATTATTTACATAGTTTCAATATTACCAACTTTCTTGTATTGGTGGTGTCTCATTTTGTGTGTGTGTTAGAGTTTCTCTTTGATGTATTCAGTGTGTGCAGTTGCCGTGTTGAATGATTAGCACAAATTCTAACCAACTAGATCCTTCCTGAGTAAATATTCTGATCTACACACCTAAAAACAGTGTCCAAGAGTTCCTTGTGCTCTATGGTCTCACCACCACTTAAAATTGTCCAAATTTTAGATTTTGGTCAATGAGAACTGACAATTTTACTGTTGTTTTAAGTACTGCAGTTGAGTTCAGTAGGTAGATTGGCCATTTTTATTTCTTTTCTGTGAATTTCCTGTTTATCTCCCTCCCCTTCTTTAAAAAAAGTTTATTTTTCTCATAAATTTGTTATGGTTTTCTAAATATTTTGGATGTTAACCTTTTGTCAGTTATGAGATGCAAATATCGTCTCATAAATTGTGCTTGACTTTCACTATTTTTAAGACTATTTTTTTGGAGTGGTTTTAGTTTTATAGAAAAACAGCACAGAAAATACCGAGTTGCTATACACCTCACCTCCACCAACACAGTTTCCCCTATTATTAGTATCTTGCTCTACTGTGGTAAATTTGTTACAGTTGATGAACCAGTATTGACACAAACTAAAGTGTATCATTTACATTAGGGTTCACTCTTTGTGTTGTACATTCTATGGGTTTTGACAAATGCATAATATCATGCACCCACCACTACTGTATCATACAGAATAATTTCACTGTTCTAATAATGCCATGTGCTCCACCTATTTATTCCTCCTCTCCTCTCTAACCCTGAATTCTTGGCAACCATGGATCTTTTTACTGTCTTCATAGTTTTGCTTTTTCCAGAATGTTGTATCATTGGAATCACATAATATGTTCCAGCACCATTTGCTTAAAAGACTATCTTTTCTCCATTGAAATGCCTTCGCTCCCTGCCAAAGAATAATTGGCAGTATTTGTGTGAGTCTATTTCTGGGCTTCCTTCTGTTCCATTAATCTATTTATCTATTCTTTCACCAATACCACAGTGTCTTGGTCACTGCAGCTTTTATAGTAAGACTTGAAGTGGAGTAATGTCAATCCTCCCACATTCTCTTCTTCACTCTTACGTTGGCAATTTTGAGTGTTTTGTCTTTCTACATAAACTCTAGAGTTAGTTTGTCAATATCTATGAAATAGATGCATGAGGTTTTTATTGTGATTGCACTGAATCTATAGATTGAGTTGGGAATAAATAACATTTAATAGATTTGAGTTTTCCTATCCATGAATATGGAATATCTCTCCATTTAGTTAGAGTTTCTTTGATTGCTTTTATTAGAGTTTTGTAGTTTTTCTCATAGATCTGATACATATTTTGTTAGATTTATACCTAAGTATTTAATTTTGGGGGATGCTAATGTAACTGCTACTGTGTTTTAATTTCAAATTACAACTGCTCATTGCTAGCATAAGTAAAATAATTGATTTTTGTAAATTAACCTTGTTTTCTGAAAATTTACAATAACTGCTTATTAGTTCCAAGAGTTTTTGGTTGGGTCTTTGGTGTTTTCTACATAGACAATCATATCATCTGCAAACAGAATGGTTTTATTCTTCCATCTCAATTTGTATACCTTTTACTTCCTTTTCTCATCTTACTGCATTAGCAAGAACTTCCAGTATGATGTTGAATACAAGTGGTGAGAAGGCATATCCTTGTCTTGTTCTTGATCTTAGGAAGAATGCATATAATTTCTCATCATTAAGTATGATGTTAGCTGGAGATTTTTTGGTAGATATTCTTTAACAAGTTGAGGAAGTACTCCTCTATTTCTAGTTAGCTGAGGGATTTTATCATGAATGGGTGTTGGAGTATCCCAAATGCTTTATCTACATCTATTGATTTGATCATATAATTTTTCTTTTTAGTCTCTCTTTGTAATGGATTACATCAGTTGAATGCTGAACCAGTCTTACATACCTGGAATAAATCCCACTTGGTTGTGGTGTCTATTTTTGGTTTTATTTTTGTACATTGTTGGATTCAGTTTTTATAAAGTATTTCTACATCTATGTTCATGAGAGATATTAGTCTGTAATTTTCCTTTCTTATATTATTTGTCTGCCTTTTATATTAGGGTAATGCATTAAGAGTGTTCCCTCTGCTTCAATTTCCTGGAAGAGATTATAGAGAATTGGCATCATTTCTTCTCTAAATATTTGGTAGAATTCTCTGTGAAACCATCTGGGCCTAGTGCTTTCTGCTTTGGAAAGTTAATAATTGTTAATTCAATTTCTTTAATAAATATAAGCCTATTCAGGTTACCTATTTATCTTTGTATGAATTTTTATAGATTTTGTTTTTCAAGGAATTTTTCCATTTCCTCTAAGTTATCAAATTTGTGGACATAGACTTGTTCATAACAGTCCTTTATTATTTATCTATTTATTTATTTTGGCCGCACCTTGCGGCATGCAGGATCTTAGCTCCCCAACCAGGGATCAAACCCTTGACCCCTGCGGTGGAAGCATGGAGTCTTAACCACTGGACAGCCAGGGAAGTCCCCCCTTTATTTTCCTTTTAACGTTCATGGAATCAGTAGTGGTGGCTCCTCTTTCATTTGTGGTATTGGTAATTTGATATTAGTAATTATTAATTTTTTTCTTGGTTAGCATGGCTAGAGGTTTACCAATGATATTGATCCTTTCAAAAGGAGTGTATCAGTAATAGTATTAATCCTTCTAGTTCCATTACAATTACACATTAATATCCTGTGACCTAAAAACTAAAGTATAAAGATAACCAGCCCCAATGCACCTTGTATAAAATAGTATGGGAAAGGGAGAGTTGAAGGGAGAGGAAAACTTAAATACATACAAATACATTTATAAGAAAGAATCCATTATCATCATTCTCATTCTCATTCTGCAATTACTCATGGGGCCATAGTTAGTATTTAAAACTTTATTCCTCCTCTTCTTCATGCTTTCTTTGCTTTCAGCCAATACCTCAGCTGATTTACATTCTTGACCTGACGGTTTTACCTAACCATTTACTCTAGAAATGTCTTTGCCATTAAAGGTAGTCCCAGTATTGGATTACTGTAAACATCCATTAATTTCTTTGATGACTATTCGTAGATACCCCAGAGAAACCCCTGGGTTCATGATATACTCCTTTCTGCCCCACTATGTAGCAACTGCTAGATTTCCCCTTGAAAATCAAAATCAGTCTTCCCATCTGTGGTTGTTTTTAAGTGTCTGCAAATTCTTCCTCTAAATGGTGGAGTCTAATTCTGTCTAACGGGCTGGCTCTAGTGGCCCACTTTTATGAATAGAATGTTGCACAAATGACATACAGATTTGAAGTGTAATACAGCTTCCACCTGAATTTCAGCTCTGAGTCTTTGAGTCATATTAGCTGATACTGAGTAGAGCAGAGACAGATGTCCCAGCTGAGCCCTGCTCAAATTTCAGATTTGTGAGCAAAATAAATGTTGTTGTTTTTATACTACTGAATTTTGGGATGGTTTATTACTCAGTAACAGAGGACATATTTTGGTACTTGGAAGTAGGTTGCTGCCATAACACAAATTAAAAATATGTGGCAGTGGCTTTGGAATTGGATTACGAGTGGGATCTGGAAGGACCAGCAGGGTAATGTCAGTGAAAGCTTAAGCACCTTGAAGAGACTGTTAGCAGAAGACTGATGGCCTATGAAAGGTCTGTTGGTGAAGGCTTAACAGAACGTGAGGAGAACGTTACTGCAGGCTGGGAAAAAGGAGTCTCTTTCTCTGTGATGGTGGAAAGTTTAGCAATACTGTCACCTGCAGTAATATGGAAAATAGAAAAAATGCTCAGTGAAATGGCTGCCTTTAACTAAGGATAATTTTAGGCATAGTATTTAAGGTGTTTCCTGGCTTCTTCTAGCTGCCTATATAAAATGTTGGAAGAAGGAGAGATAAGCTGAAAAAAGAAATGTTAAGGAGCCAAAATTTGCTTCATTTGAATATCAAAAACAAACTGTTTTTTATTCCCAGTCTTTACACATGGCAAACAATGCTAAATTAAAAAAATTAACTTCTGGGTAGATATGAAATCCAGGTTCCTGTCAGGAATATAGTCTAAGATTTAAGACTAGGGCATGAGTTTAAAACCCTTTGATATAAACTGAAAAAGACTTAATTTGGTACCTCAAACAGACAAAAGTTCCTCTAATAATATAACAGGCGTGCCTCACAGATTTTTTTCTAATAATAAATGGAACTTCTAAGAATCTTAAAGGTGTTGTCACACAACAGCCTCATAGCAAGCCCAATTTAAAGAAAGACTCATCTCCATGAGATTTTAAAGTATGACTTTTACTAATGGAATGAAGTCAATAAGGCTCAAGTAGAGTCACGAAGAATTTAAGAAAATTGTTTTGGTATAAACACGACCAACTTGGACTGAGACAGTACAAAATTAAAAGAAGCCTTTGGTCCTTGAACTACAGGAAAATGTTCGAGAATCTACTTAGCTACAAACACTTGCAATTTCTTATGGAAAAGGAACAATGCTCAGAGGGTGGACCGACAGTACAGAGGGCAGAGTTTTTAGCCATGGAGAATCATTCCCAGTCATTGGAACAGAGGTCTAACCAAAATTATGGAAATTTGTGCCTGGCTGGATTCCAGAATTACTGTCGACTAGCAACTCTTGAGCATCTCTCACTTCCCTCCTTTTTGAACAGGAAGGTTTATAGAAGCTATCTTATCTATGTCCAGCCATTGTATATTGGACGTGTGAAGGGCAGAACACTTGTCTCTAGTTTACAGGTCTTTATATCAAGAAGAACTGTACTGAAGGAGCTGTACTTGAAGAACCACAAGCAAGAAGCCTTATCTGGATCTGGTTTAGATGATGAAGTTCTAGACCTAATATCAAGACTTAATGTCATAAAAGATGAAAATTTGGGAGAGAACTGAGGAGGGATGGATGTATTTTGCATGTGGGAAGAATGTAAATACTTGGTGGAGAGAGGGTAGACTTTGATCATTTAAAAATGCCCTCAAGTTCTCTGACAGTCTTCCCATCAAATGGTAGAGTCTAATTCTTCTCTTGAACTTGGGCCAGCCTTAGTCACTTATATTTAACAACTAGGATGTGGTAGAAGTGAACTTACATGTTTTCCAAAGCAAGGTTAGAAAAGGCAATACAGTTTTCACAGGGTGTTCTCTCGGGATATCTAACCTGTTGAAACCCTGCCATCACGCTGTGAGAAAGCCAAGCAACAACATGGAAAAGCCACATAGAGATATTCTAATCCCAGACCCAGCTGAGGTACGAGCCCACAGCCAGCATCAACCGCCAGACATATGAGTGATTGAGCTTTCAAATGATTCCAGCCCCCAAACTTGGAACATCTCTGAGCGGAGCAGAGATAAAATGCCTCCACTGAGCCTGAACAATTGTAGCCTTTTGAGCAAATGGGATATTATTGTTTCTTCCATTCACTAATTCTGGAGTGACATTACACTGTAATACGTAACCCAAGCACCAGGAAATATAGCAACCCTGTTCTTTGCCAGTTGATTCCTTGGCAGCGGAGTCTCAGCTTTCAGTTCAATGTAACCATTATTATGCATTCTGGTGGAAACATTCCTTCCATGATAAGGATGACTTCTAAACTAGCAGCAACAAAGCTTAGAGATAGGAAGCCAATTGTTTTCTAGTGTACTATTTGGTGTAATCAGTGCTACTCCTACTTCCACCCTTTGGTTATTGGGCTCATGTACCCTGGTAATGTAAGAAAGGCATCATCTATTTGTTGACGGCACAAAATATGAATTGCATCTTATGGAACTAGAGTTGCCAGATTTAGCCAATAAAAATATAGGATGCCCGATTAAATTTGAATTTCACATAAACAGAGAATTCTTCTTAACATAAGCTTGTCCCATGCAACATTTGGTGTATACTTATACTAAAAAACTTATCTGTCATCTGATATTCAAATTTAACTGGGTGTCTTACATTTTATCTGAGAACTCTATGTAGAATAAATCCCCAACTTCACAAAACTTTACCCCCTGGCTATTCCAACAGTTTATAAAGCCAACAGCTCTGGACGATGAGGTACATGTTACATGTAGTGAAATCCATCAATATATGCCCACTACCTTCTTTTACTATGAAATGAATTATTAGTCAAAATAATATTGTAAAATATATTTGGCAGAGAATAAGGCATTCAGTAAGTAGGTTGATGGAGATGAACTCAGAAGAATTGCGAGTAGTCAAAGAAAAATCTTATTTGGGAATGTTTATTCTAGGAAAGGTAAATAACTTCCTTTGGATGACGGTTCGAGTCCAGTTTAATAACATTGCCTTTAGGCTGGCTGATCTCCCTGGGCTATGGCTCCGTTTCAGCAGCTCAAGAAGAACCTCAAAGCACAAGTAAACTGAGAATAGTTTGCTCAGACACACTGCACGTACTCATGCTGCACTGTGTCCTTCTCCTTCAAATAAATCCTAGGCCCTCAAAAAGTACACTGAAAAAAGAGAAACACTTAGCCTAGCTTAAAGATGGTACCATCCACAGTGGACTATGGTAACATTACAGCCCCACACAGGATTGCCTCGAGGGGCAGTTGGGGAGGCAAAGCCTCTAAGATCCCAAGTTAAAGTAGTACTCCTAGTTGTCCTTTTTTTGTTTTTTTGGAAACTACGTGGATAAGAGGTATGGATTATACAGATTTGTGGACAGACAGTGGCTAACAGTTTGTCTAGAGGGTCAGGGACCTCAAATGAGTAAGACTTCTAGATGAGAAGGTTTCTGTTAAGAAAGTGTGAAGAAGTATGTGGATGTTTCTATGAAAAAGGCTCTTAATGATCAGCTAGAGAAGAAACTATTTTGTGAATATTATTTAGCCTCTTTCTTTCTTTCTTTCTTTTTTTTTTTTTGCGGTACGCGGGCCTCTCGCTATTGTGGCCTCTCCCGTTGCAGAGCACAGGCTCTGGACGCGCAGGCTCAGCGGCCATGGCTCACGGGCCCAGCCGCTCCCCGGCATGTTGGATTCTCCCGGACCGGGGCACGAACCCGCGTCCCCTGCATTGGCAGGCGGACTCTCAACCACTGCGCCACCAGGGAAGCCCTAGCCTCTTTCTTATGACCCCTTAGCGCTTGCTCCCTTGCTTGAGCAAGGATGAATAAAGTAGCAAATTTGTAGGTATAAGGAGTTATATTGTTGTATTAGAGCAGTTTTAGGCAGTGGTTACAAACCAATCCCCAAATTTACAATGGCTCAAACATAATGAAAATGTATTTGTCATGGTCACCACTATCCAGGGCACATTTTTCTGGTAGGTAGGTGGCTAAGTCCCATGAAACACTTCCATGCTTACTGCAATGTATGCTTTTTCTAGTGAATATGTAAGAGAATATGGTCAGGGCAGTCTATTTAAACAGCAACAGAATGCTGTAGTTACCAAGCAAATAGAGAATCAAATATTGCCTAGAGTCCTATAAAATTGTTATTCAGTAGGAATGACACTTTGAAAATTATTTTTGACATGTTTTGAGTCTTTTAATCTTTTCAAATATCCCATCAATGACTACAGTATTTGAAATTATTTCTAGAACACTGAGAGGTTGATAACCATTGGCATAAATATGAGTGATCTGTTGTCATGCTCATCTTATCTGCTAAACTGTTCACTCCCCTAGAACAGTAAAAATTTTGTCTTTGACTCCCAGTTCTTCATATAGTGCCTAATAAAATGAAGGTTCAGTGGAATTAAGTGAATCCACACTGAAGGAATTATGTATTCCTTTCAAATAATGTAAATGGATGCAATGGCAAATCATCTGACTGGGAAGATTGGAAATAATATCGAAAACAGAATCCTGATGTCTAGATTTCTGTGCTCTCAACACATGCCACAAAAGCAGTTGTGCATTTGTTTCTCCGTTGAGTTAAATCTGATCAGGGCATAGGAGACTTTGCTTCCAGATGAATAGTTAGTTCATGAAAGAAAATCACTCCAGTCTCTGGTTGGAGTGTGTAGAAAGTAACAGAAAAAACAAAGAAAATAAATAAATCTATTGGTTACAATTATCTTTTTGTAAGATGCAGAAAGAGTGCTTTAAACCACACTGTATAGGGAACTGCTTAAAAAATAGAAAGAGAAAAGAGCTTATTATATGCATTAGGCAAATTCAATTTGCACATAAATTAGAAACTTGAGTAGCAACAATTCAAAGACTGATGAAGAAAAGCTACTGTATCAGCAGGTTTACAATCTAGCCAGTCTGGTATCTTGACTGAGTTGTAAATAATGAAACCTCAATCTGTTCTTCAAATATATTTTATGAACAGTTTAGAATTTTTAGAGCATGCGTCATAGGTTCAGAAATAAAGTCTAATTAACTAAAGGGGAAGGTACTAGCACAAAAGCATTCTGACTTCATAAAAATTTCTTCTGTGTGCTGATTAAAATGGGTCATGCTCACACCTAGAAAACACTACTAATTTATAAAAATGTATTTAGTTTCAGGTTAAAGGTTTGTCATGAACTGTATATGTCATTTGGAGAAAGGCTTTTCTTTTATGGCGTTCATATGACATGATCAATATTTTCTCAGTTTTTATTTGTCAGAAGTACAGACAGATGAGCCTTATATCGGGTTGGCCAAAAAGTTTGTCCAGGTTTTTTCTGTAACATCTTACAGGAAAACCCAATCTAACTTTCTGGCCAACCCAAAATTTTTCAAAAATAGATTCCAACTTCTCTGACGTTACTTCTGAAATAAGTCCTGTATAAAGTGAGATTGTAAAGTCACTGAAAATATGACATTTAAAATTCTTTCAGAGAAGGTTGTGTGGAGATCAAACCACAGAAGGCCAGGATGACTTGCTATGGTTCTAAAGGAGTAGTAAATTACGTGAGTCACATTTAATTTTTCAGTTGAGTGTCTTCCACTGAGAAAAGTGTAACTTTCTATGCTGGAGATAATGCTAGAAGAGAATTGTGATAATTTATGACAGACAAGATATAGAGATTCCTGATATGGTAGATATTGTTAGCTGTTCACCAAAATCTGTTTCCTCTTCTTCCTGGACACACAGCTAGTACATTTCCCAGCCTGACTTGCAGTTAGATGTGGGCCTTTGACCCCATCTACCCAATGGAATGTGAATGGTATCTCCAAGTAAGGCCAATAAAACCTTCCCAATGGGTTCCTCCATGTTCTTTTCCTTCTGCCTACTGGTCGTAGATGATGATGTAGATGTAGATGACTCTAGGAGACAGAGGCGGCTCCAGAGGAGGGAATGATTATTGTTAAGTGAATCACGATGGGGAGGACAACCCTTGTTGACAAAAAACATTTGTGTTTTTGTCTATTAGGGAATGAGACATATACATACATATTTATTTATAATTGTATACAAATATATTTATCTTTATTTTAATATTATTATTTATATGTGTTTATATATGTTTCTATAATTTTCAGTATTAGCCTATCCTACTACAACTGGTTATAATAATTTTCTTATATCTTAATTTATTTAAAAAAACCAATCCTTATAGGTTGGACTGTACCAAGTGCTTGCTTATAAAGCACACTCTGTAGGTTTCACTGAGGGTTCCTTGTGAGGTGCTTTATGAAGACCAATGTTAGCTTTGGTCAGACAGATGATGAAATTTGGAGCACCGGGAGATTATGATTTGCTTTGGAACACAGTGTGACTTAGTAGGGATGGTATCTGGATTTCTCAGAGTTTCCAATTTTATTTCCTAGAATTGCCAGGTTTTGAAAGCTTTGGCTCTGTCATACCATAATGTAAAGACTCATTCCAAAGGCAACAAGGAAAACAACTTCTCTTTTGTAGAAAACTCTTACACATCTCCATTTGTATGCAATGTTTTTGTTGTCATGTATTTTTTGTTGCTGTCACTGATATGCTAATGATATGCTATTGCTATCTGGAATACATTCAGCTACACACCACTGATTTCATTTTTGTGCAGAGAAGCAAAAACCTGAGACTTTAGCAATGATTACAATCTTCTGCTCACTGAAGAAAGGCCGGGAGGCACAGATTTTGCTACACAATACAAAAGGAGAGAGAGAGAGAGAGAGAGAGAGAGAGAATGGTGATAATCTTATTAACCTTGAGTTTTTCATCGCCTTTGAATCTTTGTGTTGCAGAGTGAGAATTTTGGTAGGTAGTGGCTAAATTTTAATTTTGTTGTTGACTTACCACCAACCCAATACTTCTTCAAGAAATAAAAAAAGGAAATTGATGATATGGAAACAAATCAGAAATTGAAACTTCAAAAAAAATTTTTTTTAATTAGTGTACTGTTAACCAAAATGAAAATTATTCTTTCTCTCCATACTTGTTAAAGAATTAAAATGCATGACTATATGATGGAAATGTACACATGTGTACATGTGTACATATATATATACTTCATTATTTAATTTTTTAAACAATCCTGAGAGAAAATTCCATATTTTGGAAGAATAAGACACTACACATATCCATGTGTTTCAGTAATCATCCCTGAAGCATCAGTGGAAAACATTTTTATGTCAAATAAAGAGACATTTAATGGGAGCCAACTACAGTAGCCCAAAAGGCACCATGCTAACTGGTGAAGGAATAGGTATGAATAAGACATACTCCCATACCTTCAATCTCTAGTCAAGCTCCCTGTGACTAATCAGAAGCGAATGTTAATTGTCAATATACTTTCTACCTTGCTGGAGACAAGTGAACACTTTCCTGAGATTTTGCTTACACGTTGGCTAAACTAAATACTATATTTCCATCTATTGGGAAGTTGCATAAACCATGGCTTCGGAATTAGAAAGTTGGGTTCAAATTCCAGGTTTCAGCATATAAAACTCTGTGTTGGGCAAGTTCCGTGCAGGCATATTACTGAGTCTTACTCTGCCTCAGTTTCCTCATCTGAAAATATGTATAATAAATAAACTTAATATTTGTAAATGACTCAGCAACTGCTGGATATGCGGTGAGTGATTAAAAGTAGTAGTGCCTGAAGGAAAGAAGAAGAATATTATCTACAACTTTGAAGCACTGAGCAAATAACTGAAAAAATTAACTTGTTTTTAGTACAAATTGTACATATTGCATTTGCAACATATGCAGTTTGATTTACTGCTCGTGGACTTCATTTGAGGTCAAAGAGCTCACCTTTTCCAGAGGGGAAAGCTGAGTTTCAAAGGGGTTGAGAGATTTACCCAAGATCATCAAGCCATTAATTGGCAGGGATTAAGGTTTTTATCCAAATGCATGTGACTCCACCACACCTCACAGTCATAATAAAAGTTAAATTGCTAAGCAATGGCAAAAGTTAACAGGAGTGAAAATACTCACACAAATGTCTGAAAAAAAACAAATATTAACTAACTATCCAAGTCAAGATCAAAATTGCCTCATCTTTAAAATTAGATTCTTTAAATGTCAGTTTCCACTTAAGGGCCACCGTTAGGTATATTCTAAGACAAGCAGAGCTGAAGAGCTGGAGGGTATGCACTGTCCTACCTGTGCATGTTGTCCTGAGTAGAGCCTTCCTCTAATCTTTGATGTGACTCACGCTTTTTGAAGTAGATAGCCTAAGCCACTATTCATCGCTCTTTGCACTTAAATATCTGGCTGCACTGTGACTGGGAGTTAATAATCCCACTACCTACAGTGTATACGTGTGGCTGTGTGAGCCTTAGAGTGGAAGGAGACATAGCAGTAGATTGGGAACCACAGCTATAAATATGCCTTGAGAGAAATGGCTTCCTTTGGGTAATGTGCAAGTAGATTTACTCTGTGATGAGGAAGTCTTATTTCCCTTCGTATTCTTCCATTGTCCCTGAATTAAAATAATCCCTTTCCTAATCACCAATCTCCTCACCATTTCATTATGGATTGATAAAAATCCACTTCCTTGATGAAAGAAAGGGTTTCTGCATTTAATAAAGAGGATGAATTATTGTTTAAGAGGTGGTTTTCAGATTGAGAAATGGACCTTACACTCAAATAATTAAGATATGGTAGTAATTGAATGGAGCATGGTATTTTAGTTCCTTACTACTAAAGATTTTAGTAATGTTTAAAGTCCTTCTGAATATTTAATATGGAAACAAGTTTACTGCTTACTCGCTAAATTCATTGAAGTTCAGAAAAAACAAAGACAAGAGTATCTAACAATTGTCTAAAAGGGATTATTAGATGTTTTATAAAGGATATTTGAGAATTCTTAAACCGTGAAAGTGGCTCTTATGTTTCACAAGGCAGCCACGCACTGGTTATTTACCTCAAATTAGAGATCTCTCAAAATTCTTTGTAAAATTGGACAGGTGCAGGTTGAGACAAGTGGCATTTAGCAATTTGACTGTGGAGCACATTTTCCAAGGCTAAAAATGATGGCAAATGTGTCTACATGATGCTTTAGAGAGTGCTATCCAATTGAGCTTTCTGTGATGAAGGAAATAATTTCTATCTACACTGGCCAATGTGGTAGCTACATGTGGTTATTGAGCCCTTGAAATGTGGCTAGTGTGATTTTAATTAAATTTAAATTTAAATATGTAGCTAGTGGTTACTGTAACGAATAGTGCAGCTTGTGACTACTGATGTTAATGTGTCATTGTTTTTAATGATTTAAAGAGATGATAAGATTAAGGTAATTGGACTTTAAACTCTAGAAGATGATGGTAGCAGCCAATTTACTTTGCTGCTAGTAGCATTTACTTTGCAGATTTCCTTTTAGACTGAGACTTCTTAATAATTCCAAAGTAGAAAAAGAAAGCGTTCTTTGTTTAAATATGGCCGTTTAAGAAAATTGTTGCTACCATTTCCTGGCTGATTTAAATACTTTAACCTATCATTCATTTCTTTACAGGGATAAATTTGTTTTCAGACTTCTATCCAATGATGGGGAGTCATGCTTCACAGGTCTGACAGGTTTCACATGAGAGCATGTTGACATATTTATTGGCTACCAATGGGTATAATAAAATGGGCAAAATGAACAAAGGATAAGGTAGTTCATGCAGCATGTAGTCCCATTATTTTGCAATATAAAAAACCCTCATCTTATTGCAGATCAAAAAGCATTTCACAAATTCCCCAAACAAACATAAATAAGAGAAGAAACATAAAACTACATAACTCCATGAAATAAGGTTCAGCAGCAGTGGAAAATGTAATGGTTCAGCATTAAGTCATTAGGTTGAACAGAATCAGTGCATGAAGTCAAAAGTTATAAGAAACCAATCATCTGTCTCTATCTGTAATTCTCTTTCATCCCTGCATTGAGAGGCCTGTCTTCCTAAGAAGTAGCAAACTGCACATGTCCTGGGTGCTATGGCTGATACCAAAGACTGAGAAATGCGCCAGTCCCACTTCTCAGAGGGAATCTCTGCCTCATAAGGAGTTTGGATTCGAATCACTGATAGCCATGTGAGGTGATGAGATGATGGAAAAACTAAGGGAAACAAAGTTCTTTGGAATGGAGTAGGGCACACACAGGTGTGGATCTACGTCCAGTAAAGACGTAAACAGTGATAACAACACACATATATTCTAAGAAATGTGAAATGAAAACCAGGCTGTACTCAGAAAAACAGTTTTTTAGACTTCTCTTAAGTGGTAATTGAATCTAATGTTACAATCAAAAGAATAGAGTTGACAATTGTTTTGCATATGTTGACAGAAATTTATTACTTGATTTCGCACAACAAGACTTTTCTAAAGTTCTTTTGAAGATACTTGGGAATTAATCATAAATAATGTAATTAAAGCATGCTATATGAAATACAAAACGGACAGAAATATCTGAATAATTCAGTTCATGGGCTTTTTTTTTTTCATGAAATCTCTAGATAGTCACCCTTAATTCTGTCATCGACGTTAAGTGTTCACACATTGTAACACGTACATTAAATTTACAGATAAACCAGTGGATATGGCCGTGGGAAGTAGCATCTTAATGTGGGAATCAATTTTACCTTTTTTTTTCCATTTTTGCTTCCTTGTAATTTTTATCTGATAGATTGCCTTGACAAAAGTTCTTTTTAGTGGCTCTCAGTCTCTAATTTTACCTAACTTTTTATCAACAAGCAGAGTGCAGAAAATTAAACAGAAGCAATTACTTCATGAAGTAAGCATATTTTTGTTATAAACTACAGGAGATAACACTAGAAACCTCTACTCTGAATTCTTTCTCTATTATGGTAAAAAACATATTACATTAGTCAGCTTAACTACTTTTAAGTGTACAGGTCAGGAGTGTTAAGCATATCCACATTGTTGTGCAACAGATCTCTAGAATGCTTTCATCTTGCAAAACTGAAACTCTATACCCATTAAACACTAACTCCTCCTCGCCCTTGGCAACAACTTTCTATTTTCTGTTTCTATGATTTTGATTGCTTTAAATACTTCATGTGAGTGGAATCATACCATATTTGTCCTTTGTGACTGGCTTATCTCACTTGGCATTGGTGTTCTTGAGGTTCGTCCATGTTGTAGCATGTAATTGGATTTCCTTTTTTAAGGTTTCATAATATTCCTTTGTATGTATATAATACATTTTCTTTATCCATTCATCTGTTGATGGATATTTGAGTTGCTTACACCTCTTGGCTATTGTGAATAATGCTGTGATGAACATGGGTGTGCAAACATCTTTTCAAGGTTCTACTTTGAATCCTTTTGGATGTATACCCAGAAGTGGGATGGCAAGATCCTATGGTAATTTTATTTTTAATTTTTTGAAGAACTGCCATGCTGTTTTCCATAACAAATGCACCATTTTACATTCCCACCAACAGTGCACAAGGGTTCCAATTTCTCCACATCCTCACTGACAGTTATTATTTCTGTTCTTTTGATAGTGGCCATCCTAATGGATGTGAGATGATATCTCGTGGTTTTGATTTGCATTTCTCTTATGATTAGCTATGTTGAGCATCTTTTCATATGCTTGTTGGTTATTTGTATATCTTTTTTGGAGAAATGTCTATTCAAATCTTTGCCCATTTTTCAATCAGGTTTTTGTTGTTATTGTTGTTGAGTTGTAGAAATTCCTTATATACACTAGATATTAACCCCCCCATGACCTGCAAATATTTTCTCTTATTCCAAAGATTGTTTTCACTCTCTTGATTGTTTCCTTTGATGTGCAGAAGTTTTAAGTTTGATGTAGTCTTGCTTGTCCATTTGTGCTTTTGTTGCCCTCACTTTCGGTGTCATATCCAAAAAATCATTGCTAAATCCAATGTCTTGAAGCTTTTTCCCTCTGTTTTCTTCAGGAGTTTTATAGTTTTAGGTCTCACACTTAGATCTTTAATCCACTGTGAGTTAATTTTTGTATATGATGTAAGATGAGGGTCCACATTCATTCTTTTGTATGTGGATATCCAGTTTTCCCAATACCATTTGTTGAAGAGATTGTCCTTTCCCTAAATTTTGGCATCCTTGTCAAAAATCATTTGGCCATATATACAAGGGTTTATTTCTGGGCTCTCCATTCTGTTCCATTGGTCTATATATCTGTCTTCATGCCAATACCACACCATCTTGATTACTGTTGCTTTGTAGTATGTTTTAAAATTAGTAAATATGAAGCTTCTAACTTCGTTCTCTTCCAAGATTGTTTGGCTATTCAAGGCCCCTTCGGGCTCCTTATGAATTTTAGACTTTTTTCCTATTTCTGCAAAAAATGCCATTATGATTTTGATAGGGATTACACTGAATCTGTAGATCACTTTGGGCAGTATGGATATTTCAACAATAGTAACTCTTAATCCATAAGCACAGAATGTCTTCTCATTTATTTGTATCTTCTTCAATTTCTTCCAGCAACATTTTGTAGCTTTCAGTGTACAAGTATTTTACCTCCATGGTTAAGTATATTCCTAAGTATTTTAACCTTTTTGATGCTATAGAAAATGGGATTTCTTAATTTCCTTTTTGAATTGTTCTCTTCTGAATTCTTAAGTGGGCAACTTAATGTTCTAATATGAAAACAAGCAACTGACCATCTTAAGTTCTTTATCACCAAGGCAAGAAGTCGGAACGAAGGGTATTATTTTATCACCAGTTGGCCCCCTGCTCCTGCAGTACTGAATGGTCTGATTTAAATATGGGAAGACATTTAAAAAATACCCCATGGTGGTTGCTGCATACTGGAAGACAAACACTTTATCATCTTTTTTTAGTAAAAACTGTATCAGGAATCAGGAAAGTAAAAATCATTTTTCATTATAACATGCTAAAATATCCTATTGAATTTACCATGCTATAGTAACAAAAATTATAAATGACTATGTAAAATAGTGCAACATATAAATGTATACTTTACACTCCTGCTGCATCTATGCATGTCAAACTGTTACGTTATTTTTTTCTGAATTAAGTCTGTCTGCAAACTTGCTTTAATGGCATAAAGACATTTTTAACAAGAAAAATATTCCAGGCCTTTAGTCATATATTTATATTTATATAAATTATCATTGAGTTTCTACTACATGCCACTGAATAAGACAGACTAAGTACAATTTGTTTACTAGTAAAGGCAGAGACAGAAAACAAACCAGCAAACAAATTATCTGAATAAGACAGATTATAAATTCAGATTGTAAATTCCATGAAAGAAACAATGAAGGGGCATGGGATAGAGAGTCTGCAGGAGGGGGAGGTAGTCAATTTGGATGGGTAGAAACAGATTTTTTCAGAGAGCATTCTAGAAGAGACAGGAAGGGAAAAAATTAAAAGAAACGGCCATGTCAAGATTTGGGGACAGGATGCTCACCTGCACAGGTGAATAATAAAAGTGCAAATCTCTAGGCACAAATTACTTGGCATGTTCAACACAAACGAGTACAGTGCTGCTAGAGCTGAGTAAGGAAACAGAATGGTAGGAGTTGTGATCAGAATGAGAAGCAGGGGTCAGTTTATTCAGGGCTTTGTGACCACGGTAAGGAATCTGAATTTTATTTAACATGTAATCAGAAGCCAATGAAGGGTACCCTTCCTTAGAAATGAAATTACATAAGCTATATGTTCAAAAGATAATATTGACTGTAGAACAGAGAAGGAATGCAGGGGAGTAAGAGTGGAAGCAGTTGGGCTGGCGTAGCAATACAGGCAAGAGCTGATGGTGGCTTGGATTAAGCTAGGCCATAGATCATACAAGGTGGCAGACTGCCCAAATAACATACAGAAACATCAATGCATAGAAAAAGTAAGGAACGTATGTGATTTCTTGGGCATACCATTTATTGGGCTTTACTAAATGAACTGCATGACTTCCCTTGGAGTTCAACTTTTAGGTATTCCACCCTGAGGGTGATTTACAAATAATTATCAAACTTGTTTTTACAGGAAAACAAGAGAAGGAAAAATCCATTTTAAACAGACCAATTAAAAAGACGTATTCTACTTTATGAGTAGGAGTTGTGTTTTTCACTTGAAATGACTGAAAAATAATTTTTTTAGAGGAAATTGATTTAATTGAAGCTATTGCCAACCATTGCAAATATGTTTGGTTCCTGCCACAGTTCCCAGGAATTTATAAATGGGTTCAGAATGTTGTTCAGGCACCAGAAAATAAACCTCCAAGCTATTTACTACCTCCATGATATATAAAGTTTGCAGTTTTGATTTTGTGTGATTATGTTCAGCAATGGTGACCTTTAGAGGCAACAATACTGAAGTGTAATGAGGAGATGTTTGATCACTGGTATACAATGAAGAGTTGGTGCTACTTCCCCATTTCTTCCTGGAATTCGTGAAATTCAACTGACAGGCTTTAACCTTTAGATTGCTGAAGTTATAAAATGTATAGGGATTTAGGCTGTTTATACAACACGTTAGATATATGAAATTTTTAGACACTGTAGCTTCTTTTATCATCTGGTAAAATGATTTTGTATATTTAATAATATCAGTCATTGGTAACCACGACAGGCTGCACTTGGGTACATCAGAAAGTATATGAAGTATAGGTTGATGAAAGTAAAAGTGGGGGCCATCAAGTAAAATAAATAGAAAGTGGGTATTCTCCCCAGACCAGGCGTTTTCCGAACAGATGAATAAGGCTCCTCTACTGCTTCCTTCCCTTCTAGGCTAGCAGAGAAGCTAGTAAAAGATAACCCCTAGGCCCTGCTGGCTAAAAATTTTTTGAACTTAAGAATGTTTTAAATAAAAGAAAGGTAAGTGTGAGGTGTTAATGGATTAGAGGCTCTGATGACCAGATGGAATCCCCTTTGGAGGTATAATCAGTGATGCAAATATTACTAAGGGAGAAAGGAAACCCATGAGAAGAGAAGCTCAGTAACAACACACATATAAAAGAAGCAAATGATTAGTAAATGAACTACAGAATCTATTTCTGAGCATTCATGGAAATAAGAAATTTCCACCATCGATCGCCTGGAGGGGTGGGATAGGGAGGGTGGGAGGGAGGGAGACACAAGAGGGATGAGATATGGGAACATATGTATATGTATAACGGATTCATTTTGTTGTAAAGCAAAAACTAACACACCATTGTAAAGCAATTATACTCCAATAAAGATGTTAAAAAAAAAAAAGATATTACCTGAGACCAGATTAAAGGAGTGTTGGCCCTGCACATACTCTAATCTTATCAGCAACCCACCCTTGAACCATTGCTGTAAAACTCCTCACCAAATCCTCCTGGGTTGGGACACACACTTTTAAGGGCGCGAGCCTGCTGTGTCCCCCTTTGCCTGGCAAAGCAATAAAGTTATTCTTTTCTGCTTCACCCCCCTCCAAAAAAAAAAGAAATTTCCACCAAATGCAATGTTTATGCATCTTGCTTAGATGATTACTCCAAGGCAATAGAATACATTTCTTAAATACCTAGCTACATAAGAAGATTCCAGAGATGAATCATGATCAGCATGATCACTGGCCTCTAGAATCTAGTTCTTTCAAGGACAAGTTCTAATCCTATTTCTCTTTGTACTCCTAGTTTTCATATAGAATCTGGCAGATAGACACAATAAATTTGTACTGGATGATTGGAGGAATGATTGAAGGTTAAGACTAGCAAAGAAGAATTAAACAATGTAACAAATGACATGATTAAAGAATTGATAGGGCTTCCCTGGTGGCGCAATGGTTGAGAGTCCGCCTGCCGATGCAGGGGACATGGGTTCGTGCCCTGGCCCGGGAAGATCCCACATGCCGCGGAGCGGCTGGGCCCGTGAGCCATGGCCGCTGAGCCTGCACGTCCGGAGCCTGTGCTCCACAACGGGAGAGGCCACAAAAGTGAGAGGCCCGAGTACCGCAAAAAAAAAAAAAAAAATTGATAGTTTATATTCCGTATATAAAAAGGAGAGCAATGTAAATAATGCAGCCTGTTTCCTAAAGAAAATCAAGTTCACTGAATGTTTAGAAGAGCTAGAGTCAAGAAGATACCTTTGAAATCTCATTCAGCTGGATCAGGAAATGTTTTCAAAGGGGGTGAAATTAAAAATATAATTAGAAGCAAGTCTTAGTGGGACATAGAGGGTATTTTCTTGGGTGTTTTACACTTGGATTCAAGGCCTTTTTAAAAGACATAGGTTTTTAGGGTTCCATAAAGAAAAAAAAGAATTCACCTGCTAAAACATGAACTATGCTTCTATGTATTTCCTATACCTCGTAGCTGTCAACATTAATCTTTGACAATTTAGAATATAAATATCTCCGAAAGAAGTTATTCCTGTCTTATCCTAAGAATCAACTGAAAAGAAAAAGCCTTGAAAATTCATCTTGCACAGTCCTCCTATGACTCTAGGAATAAATGTATCTCACCCATCAAAGAGATGGTCGTTCGTTCTACAGGGATGGGTGAATTATAGTCTTACTTGGTAGATTCTTCTACTATAAAGCACTTACACACTGCAAAAAAAAATCATGTGAGCCATCCATTCTCTGTCTCCAATTATATTTCCATTGTGTACTGGTGTCTAGATGAGTGGTTTTCAAACTGCTGTGGGGAGAGAAGCCATCCAGTTCTCTAGAGGTGCTTCAGTGGTTACTGTGAAGGCGTGGTGAGTGAGCAAGCTCTTCTTGATTTTCTTTGGCTAGAGAAGTTCCACTTCATAAAACTGCATTTGATGAAAGACTTCTGATGCTAAAATAAAGTTGGGACCGATCAGTATGTACAGAAATATCTGTTTTGGTTCAATTTTGAGGCTGAGATCTATAAACAGTTATTTTGTTACAGACTGCTCTCCATAGCTTGATTTCTTTTAAACTGGAATTGCTTTTAAATTTTAAATGTTACTTTAAATATTAAAGATTTTGAAAGCTCACAGGATATAGCAACAGCAAGGCTTGATCCTGGTTTGGGAGATTGTATGTAATTTGGAAGGCCCTCTTAAAAAATGTAATACAGAATTATGAATACAAAATTCCCAGAGTTTCTGCCAGATCCTTGGGAGGGGCCCACATAACTGAAGGGTGCTGAGTCTTCATTAGCCTTATAACAAAGCCTCCTCTGATTAAGACATGTGGGAAGAAAGAATGTTAACGTGAGTCCATGCCTTTTAACAGGCACATCATTTATGACAATTCCAGGAAAACAGGACAGCTGTGCAAAAGCAACCAGATTCAACGTTTTTTTAATCTGAAGATTAGAAGAGGAAATTGACTAAAGGTGAAATATATTTTTAAATGACCACAAATCATAAGGTATAGCTATTTATCAAAGAACTACATGAAAGAGGTAGGGAAATGTCCAAATTACGCTGCATACTAAAGTAGATTTAAGGGCTTCATTGTGGTGTGACGATGTCATGAGGACTGTCTCAAGGTCTGAGACTGTTAGAATTCATTGAAGTAAGAGCAGGAATAAAAGCAACTCACTCTGTGACACTCTGATATGATGAAAGTATCTAAATTCAGTATCTTTGGAGCTTTCAATTTCTGATCCCTCTATAATATCACTAGAAATTAAGTTCTAAATTTGGATTTTTGTTATCCAAATGAGATATAAACTAGAAATGTTAAAAGTGACATCATAATTATTTTAGAGCTCATGGTGGCTTATTTTGTAAATAACCATGGTAGGTGAAATAACCTTGTTCCTTTATTATTTTTAATTAATATTTATTGTGTACTTAGTTTTGTACCAGTCACTTTACATACATTATATATTTCAATTCATCCTCACATTAGCCAATGAGTAGGTACTTCTCTTGTCTCACTTTACAGAGAGGGAACTATGTTAGTCATCTCCAGCTGCCAAAACAAAATACTACAGACTGAATGGCTTAAACAATATGTTTGTTTACTCACAGTTTTGAAGACAGGAAAAACAAGATCAAGGCATTGGCAGGGTTGACCAAGGTGTCTGGTGAGATTTCACCTCTTGGGTTGCATATGGCTGCTTTCTTACCGTGTGCTCACATGACCTCTTCGTGTCTGCATGGAAAGAGAGGAAGCTCCTTGGTGTCCTCTTATAAGGACACTACCCCTATGAGCTCAGGACCCCAGTCTTCTTTTCTTTTTTTAAGGGTATAAACCCTTTCTTTTATTCACAGCATTGCTAGATCAGAAGCACTCAGTTTCCCCCTCGGAATCTTCCCATTTGCCTTACAACGTGTCCACGTGGTGGTGAAGTAGACACCCTCAAGTTCTGTCTGGTTTGAAAAATCTGAGATGGACCAATAGCAACTGCGAACTGCACGGACCTCAGAAGCACAGGCGGCCGGGCGGCCTCGGCCCGGAGTGAGATCAGCGATCACCGTTCACAGGGACGCGATCCTCCCAGGCCGGCAGCCGAGCCCAGGCGGGTTTCTCCAGAACGGAAGGCTGGGCGGGGAAAGAGGCGCTTCCGGGCGGAGTTCCGCTGCACCGCCTACGCAACTCCGGTCCCGGAAGGGAGGGGCGTGCGCAGCCTCGGAAGGGCAGCTGTGTGGCGTCCTCCAGGGGCCTGGCTCTGTGTTGGTGCGGGAGTTGCTGTGGCTTCCCTGGGTCTCCACCATGTGGCTCTGGTTCAGGAGGCTGGGGTTGAGCCCCGCGTAGCCGGTGGAGGCGTTGGTGCTGGGTGGCAGGATGCGCGGCCCACCATGGAGAACTCTTGGGAGCCAGTCGATGCACCCTAGTCGAGGTGGTTGGACAGCGAACTGGCCTGGAACGGACCTCCTGGAGCCTGCCACGAGCCTGGGTAGGGCAGGTACGTGTGGTAGCGCGTGGCCAGCCTTCTGATGCCGAAGATGCCGGACATGACGGGCGTCAGGGAGTAAGTGAAGGCGCAGGTGTAGTGCATGCAGTGGTCTGAGATGGAGAGCAGGACAGTGAACTGGCACGGGTCGCCGAAGGCCGTCAGGTCTCGCCAGGGCCCCATTCTTATGACCACTTTTAACATTTATTACTTCCTTAGAGTCCCCAACTCCAAATACAGACACATTGATGGTTAGAGCTTTAACATACACATTTTGAGGGGACACAAACCCTCAGTCCATAACAGATAATATCACCTTAATTTTTCACAAAACAGCTGCTCTCCAAAGTAGTTACATCTTGGTCAATTGTATAAGGGTGACCGTTTGCACACTACTTTTTTCTTCCAACTAACATGGAGGCTGCTTCCAACTTCCATCCACCCCTTCTCTCCAGAGATCATCTCCACTGTCCTGGGTACAGGGCCCTCCCTACTGACTGCTGGGGACACTGTGACCACCCGATCTTCTCAATCAGGTTCTTATATCTTTTCCTTCATGTGACGGGAGAAGATGGCGAGCCCTTAAGGCTGCTCTTTTCCTCCATTTTCCTTCATGTTTCACTTCTCACAGTTCAGCTAGTTCTGTCAGATGTTTCTGATGTGTACTCACACAGTACCCCATTTTCTCCTTCCCGGTACTCCTTCTTGTCTATTTAGCTTTTCTTTTAAAGAAAAATATTATTTCCTATGTTCATGTTACCTGTGACCCGTAAAACAAGCAAAACAAATCATAATAAAACTTGGATACTAATTATGGTGGACAAGGGGGTAGTCTTTACTAAGGATAAGCCTACTTCAAGGAAAAGTAAGGCCTTCGATCCAGACAAAAGGCCTAAAAGAGAATGACTCAGAATTCTTCCTCATAAATAAAGTGCTGTTTCCTGTGGTTCTAACCTTTTTAGAAGAAACTAGCTAAGATTGGTGTCAGTGGAAATGTGGACTAAACAAGCACTAAAGTACTTCCAGGGGTCTGAGATTTTGGAGCAGGTCACATAGTCTGGTGGCAGCCTCACACTTTCGGTCTGAGAAATGAAAGTTTACACTAACTGACCTTGAAATCCTTCTAGGTTTAAAACCCAGTGTTTCTGAGCTAAACAGATCTCAGGGCAGTTTTTGTTGCTTTATTCTTTCTCTCCTCTAACACATTCATCTGTATAGGGGGTGTTTTGGGGACAGTGTTACAGGTTCAGAGGCTGGGAGGGGCACAAACAGGGAGTCAGGAGTGAAGCTGAAACCCTCAACATTCTTTCCCAACCCCTTCGGAACATGTTGACTGTGCTGCTGTTTATTTCCCTTTTGAAATATTCTCCCTTCTTGTCTCCTGTGAGACGAAACTTCTTGGTTGTATTTGAACTTCCTTCTGCTTCCTCAAGGGCTTGTCTTTCTCCTCTTGCCCCTGAAATAAGAAATTCTCCAGAATTTTGTCCTTAGATTTATATTTCTGCCCTGCATACTTGAGCAAACTCAGTTCTTTCACATTCTCAAGTCAGAGCATTAATTTGAGGTTTTAACTAGTGGGCTGAGGTCAGGCTCTGCCAGTTGACTTCTCTTCTGATCAATGAGCTGTTAAACCCTAGTAGTCTTCCTAGAGCCCACCCTCACGAGATGTCTTTAGAGTCAGTCAGGTAGCAAATCCGTGTAACTTTGACTCTGAAAAGGCTTCAAATCTCTTGCTCCCTAGCCCAATCCTTATTAGAACCAAAAAACCTCTCAAGGGAACTTTGCAAAAACTTTCTGAGAAATTTCCCTGCTTCCAATTAGCATCATAAGCTACCATAAGGAGACCCTTGTCCAAATTGCTATGCTCATGAGAGTCCGTTGCTCATGGGCTGTCAGTATTCTCTGCCCCTGCCCCTCTGTCACCCTAGTCAAGTAGAGACCTTCGCATGGCTTTGAAGACTACCCATAACCTGACTCCAAACCAACTTTCCACAGTGCCATCTCACACTTCTCCCTTAAGCAGCCCATGTGCCAGCAACCTGAACTCCGTGCTGCTACTTTCCACCTATGTGCCATTTATGCTCTTCCCTGCACCCAGAAAACCTTCACTTGTTCATCAAAGTTCAGATCAAATCATATTTCTTCTTTTTTTTCTCCAACTACCAAATATTCTGTCATCTGTTGAATTTTCTGTAGCTCTTAACATCTCTCCCCAATTAAGAGAGTAATTTACGTCCAACGCAGTATTTCTAGAAAATACAGAAAAACAATGGGTAAGACCAAAAACTTTTCAAAGAAAATACTGTTTAACATTTGAGAGATATGTATTTCCAGTACTTTCCCATGCATATTGGTATACAAAAGGAACGTAATAGAATTCTAATTTTTAGTTTGCTTTGTTTACTTTTGTTTATATCTGGAACATTTTTTCTTAACAAAAGAATTTCTTTAATAATATAGTATTTAATAACCCTTTGGTATTTAAAAATCCTCCGAAAGTCAACATTTACAGCATTCTGCTTTGAACTCTTACTTGCTTCTAGGTCTGTTTTCTGTACTAATATTTTATTTTTTTGATGCTAGAAATTATACATCAGGTTATCCCAAAAACTACTTAGTATATAGCTTAATCTTAAAAAAGAAAACTCTACAGTTGTTTGTGCATTGGATGTTGATTAAATGGACTGGCTTAGACCCAGAAAGAGAATATGAAGTGTTCACCCTTGTGATCAGTAAGTGAGAATAACCAGTCTTTTAAAAATCTACGTTCTTAGAAAAGTTGCCGACACAGATCTGCCCCGCCACGTTCCTTGCTTTTCTCTCTGGCAGAAATGTTTTGGTTACAACATTATGCTAAGGCTTTTTTCCGTAACTTTCCCAGTTTAAATTTTTTATAGAGTCAAAATGGCACAGAGGAAAGCCAAAATATAAACAAAGTCTCCTGACAAAGAATGGAAAATTTTCATATTTATTTGAATAAGGATTTTCTTTCATATTTATACATATTTGGCCTATTTTTCTAAGTAGAAGTGCATAATGGTTATGTAATAACTGGGACAAAAACTGAGACCTCATTCACTTTAAGTTTTGGTTTAAGCCAATTTAAAACTAGATTGCTTAATTCCTGCTTTTAACAACCAGTGCATTAGAGGAAAACGGTTGCCTTCATATGGCAAGGCTAAGTTGAATATTGTAACGTGGACCTTAATATTGCTGATTTCTACTGCTGGTGGGGGCTATTTAGTGTTTCATCAGCTAAGATTTTGCGTTTTGGTTTTGTGCTTTTCGTTGTGACAGGTTACTTATCTACTTTAACTGGGACATATTTTTCAACTGAAGTGATTTTAAATGAGATGAACTTTGATTATGGGAAGTTTAAATTAGTGTCTTATAAAATTTAATGAAGAATAAAGCCAAATATTTTTATATATTTGAAACATTGAAAACTTACCTTAGGGGCTTCCCTGGTGGTGCAGTGGTTGAGGGTCTGCCTGCCAATGCACGGGAGGCGGGTTCGTGCCCCGGTCCGGGAAGATCCCACATGCCGCGGAGCGGCTGGGCCCGTGAGCCATGGCCGCTGAGCCTGCGCGTCCGGAGCCTGTGCTCCACAACGGGAGAGGCCACAGCAGTGAGAGGCCCGCGTACCGCAAACAAACAAACCAACAAACAAAAACTTACCTAAGCAGGTGACTTATTTTTTAGCAGTTACAAATTCTGCCATATTTGATACATATTACATATTATGTGTTATGTGTATGATATTATGTATTTGAGGTCATACAACTCTTCATGTATTAGAACATCTTTGTTTTTAGTTAGCAAAAATGTAATTGGTAAATTTTTGAGGAAGTCAGCCCTGGCTGAATGGATTTTTTCAATTCCCCAAATTATCTTCAAACTCAGGTACGTGTGAGAAAAACAGAAGTAAAATAGGATGAAGAAAACTCAATGGAAATAAGATAACTATATTTCAAACTACTCTAATAAGTTACTGGACATTATAATTTCCCAGGCCTCCACTTGACACCTTTTTTTACCAGATTAGGAAAAAAAGATATATTTAAGTTTGTCACTGTAATTCATTTATTCTACTCATTCAACAAATATTTATTATGTATCCATTAAGCAGTAGATACTACACTAATTTCTGGAAATATATAACTAAGAACCAGACATATATAGTCCTTCTTATCACAGAACTTAAAATCAAGAGAGGGAGATAGATGTTGCTCGTACCACTACCAGGAGGAACAAAATCAAACAAAACAAAACAAAAATCTTTAAATGGCTATAGCCTAGTTTGGACTGCCCGTACAGAGAGAAAACAGTGATGTTTTAGAAAAGACCTTCTGATTTCATTATTATTTTCATTTCACCTCAACCAAATTCACATGGATGATGTGAAAAGAGACCGATGCAACTTGTCAAAATTTTTTGTCTTTGGTATACAGATTTTTGTGCTTCTGGATAAGCTTTCTTTACACTTGTTTGTTTGTTTTTTTCTCTGCATTTTATAACTTTTAATATCAAATTTAGGAAATAAAAGAAATTATTTATTCTAACTCTCTTACTTATATGAATGAAGTGAGGTTCAGTGAGGTGTTATGACCGACCAGGTCATTTGGTTTTGATTATTAGTAGCAGATGTCGAGGTTGCAATAGTACTTTTATGTGATATATCTGGGGTCACTGCGTCAGACTTCTCTCAGCAGTCAAGTTCTGCCATTGCTGCTTGAGGTTGCTGAAAATGCAGAGCATCTCTTCAGTTGTCATTTGCATCATTATTGCTTCCTTTTTCATCTAGTGCTTGTCTTTCATTTGCTTCAAACAGAGCCTAACTTTTTCTTGATCTGATAACCATCTGATATCAAACCTTGGTCAATTAGTCACATCATCCCTCAGCTTATTTCAATCAGGAAATCCTACTGGTTGAAAAAAAAAAGCTGCCAAGATGTATGAAAAAATAGGTCTAAAGATAAAACTGTTCGTGCTCTAATAGCAGGAGAAATTAATCTTTCATCATTTGAAAGATGGGCAAATATTAATTTGCAGAAATGGACTTATTTTTCTTTCATACATGTCAATGAAAGATGTAACCATACATATCTTTACATAAATTTAGTGTTTTATATTTTATATAGTGTCTTTAATTTTTAAATTAAGAAGAGAAATCTATCCATGACATAGTAGTCACCTTGTGTAAACTCCTTTAAATCATTTTCAGGGTTTTAAAAAATTGACCAAAGATGGCATTTCATCAGAAGTAAGGCCTAAGTGGAAGAGAATACTCTTGTTTTCCCATTTAGAGGGAAAATGTATTAATTATGTCTTTTATAGGCCAATAACTGTATCCTTGGCCTTTTAGGTTGATCTGCACTACCATTTGAACATCTCCACGTTCAGTAAAAAAAACAATAAGCAGTGTGCTTAAATGCATACCTGATTTAAGTGCTATAATTATTCTTTGTTATTTTAGAAACAAATTTGTTTTAAGGAAACATTAGGTTATTATCCTTGTTTTAGGAAAGGTTGCCAAACCTCATGCTATCATTCATATATTATTTGATTATTCTAGCACTGGAGTGGTTAGAAGAGTTTTTGGCTCCTAGTAGTAACCTCTGTAACAATCAGGGAAAAAAAAAAAATCACCATTAATTTCCTCCCTTCCACTTTATCCCCACCTAAGGTATTACCTTAAGATATTCTACAAACAAAGACTTTAGGTGCAAACAAGGAAGTCAGAGCAGAAGTTTCAACTGTCAACTCCTGCTCAGAAGATCCTTAATAAAAGCTTCATATCAAAATTTGTGAAACATCTGCCAAAATCACTGGTCTGAAGTTGCAAACAAAGTGTTAATCAAGGCAGCCCCACTGTGGCCTAATCTCAATGACAGACCCTCTTTGGCCATCAAGGTTCCTCTGATGATCGTCTAATCAAACAATACTGATCCTGTCTCACCATCACTTTGATTGAGGGCACATCCATAACCAAACAGATTCAACGGCACCTTGAAAATCAAAGGAACATGTACAAAAAAACGTTTTTAACTTTGAATTATGGTATCAAGTAGCAGTAAATAAAATAACTTCAATAACAACGTTTGTAGGGCTGAGAAGTCTCAAATTTTCCTTGGTCGGAGGATACGTTAAAATGACAACATTGACAGAGTCCAGCTTGTTGGAGTCTGACTTCCCCTCCATGTGAAGGTTTGGGTATTAATTTGGTTAATTTCTAATGATCATCCATAATAATTTACAAAAGAGTTTGAATGATGAAACAATGTAAAAAGAAATTTGGTTCCAAAAATAAGCCTTTCTAAGACAGAAAATGTCTTAAAAACCTGCAGTATTTAGAGGTTTAATTAGTATACTGGGTCATTATGACATCTAGCTCGTTTCATTACCCTCCTAATGTATTATTAGTTGGCAGTTAAATACTGTCTGCTGGGACCTAAGAGTTTTTCCTCTTGTCTTTCTGGTCATACTTATTGCCTAGGCCGACAGCTTACCTGTAGTGAGGAAGAAATGGAACACCAATTAGAAAGCTTTCAGCCCAGCACCCATGGAAAAGCCAAAAGCTGATAAAGGTCAGCGTGAAATTTGAATGACAGGGCTAAAGTCTTTTACTCATAATTTTGTGTTTGCAATAGAATTCAGAGCAATTCACAGCCTTAAAGGCCTTAAGTGAGAACAGCAATTAATTGTAATGAATAATCTGACAAATCTGGTTGACATATGGCTGCTAATGCCCTCCTTTCTAGTGGGAGCAGTGGAGGGATTAGATTAACTCAAATGAAATCTGGGACCGCCATGCCATCTGCATGTTCAGTAGGAAGCGGTACACGTTAAATGGTGAGTGGGTAGATATCTGTCTTGTACTCATCTCTCTCTGAGCCCTTGGCAGATCTGGGAATAGCAGTTTTATTACTGCACCAGCTGCCTGTCAATAGAGTAATACGGAAAGGAATAGAGTACGACCTAGAAAGCTAATATACCAAGAAGCTGTTAAAAATTAACTAGATACAATTGACATGGATTTCTAAATTTCTCTGTTTATACAGTGCATATTTATATTTTGAGTTTTGGTTCACCCTGTTGAACATTCACTAGTTAAACAATATCATTTCCATCTGCACTGTTTATATACCCTTCTTGGAGATACAAGTGGCAGGTAGAGCCAGAAATTCACGTATTCTTGTAAGTGGATAAAAACCAACTTTTACGTTTCCATTATATTAAGGATCAGGTAGAGAATGATTAAATGAAATCTGCAGATAATCCCCAAACCTCGTTTGGAAAGTCCTTCCTCCTTCCCCAAATTCTGCTTCCATCCCTTTTTAACTCCATTGTTAACAAGTAGTGAATTGGGGTGCATTACTCTCTCCCCTCTTCGGCCTCTGTGCTTCCTCTGATGAAAGGGGCAATAATCAAAGAAGTGGCTAAAAACAAGGGAGAGTTCACAAGCAGTAGGATTGATTTCTGCAAATTCCGTTGTTGCCCTTCTCTGTTAGGAGAGGAAGATCACAGTGCACACTTATTTCCTCTCCGCAGCTTTTAATGTGTTCCATCATAAAGCCAAATTCCTTCCTGAGCTCGCTGCCTCGCTGAGTGGCGTTTACTTTTTATTTTACTTGAATACCTTGTATTAAACTCCAAGGCTAAACTGTTATTTGAACAAACAACCCATATACAGACCTTCCCTTCGGGGTGTGAGTTAAATCCCTGCCCAACTTGCTCACTTCCACTTAGGCCCCAGTTGCCACTCCCAGTTATTAGTCCCTGGAGAATATAGATTCTGAAACCTCATTCCACCTCTTTCTCTTTATAGGCTTTTCACTTGATCAGATTAAATCCATACAAACCTTGTGTACTCGAAAGGAAAACAAACGGAAATTCTCTTCCCAATCTCTTGTCACTCACAGTTTCTTGGAGCTGTCCGTGGAACACAGTGCTCTTAGATACAGGCTGGCTATTTCTCCCTCCTGTCAGGACTACCGATACACCCCTCGTTTATAGGGGGCTAAAACTGAAGCATATGCCCACTAGCTGGTCTACTTTTAATCTCCCAACAATCAACACGACTTGACAACAATCAAATTTGGACATAATAGTTTGTCCAGGATGAGCATTTCTAGTCAAATAAAGGACTCACCTTCCTGCAGGCAGTTATGGAGAAAAGTCAGAACACTGAGATGAAATTCCCACTCTTAAAAAAAACTTGATGGCCAGTTTTTAATAATTCTCTTCAGTGGTTAAGTGTAGAGACAGTGGGATGACAGTGGAAAAATCATTGCTCCGTTTCAGGAAAACTTAATCTTGACCCAATGTTGTGGGGTGTCAGGCAAGATGTCTATCCTCTCTGAGCTTTAGTTTCCTCCTCTGTATAGTAAATTGGTTCAACAATGTGATACTGGTATAGGGGTAGATATTTTCTGTTTCTCCTTAATGTGAACTGGGTGGTGTTGGGTTGCCTACAACTAATATGGGGTTGCCATTTCTTCTTTCTCTAAGGGGTCCAGTTACCATCTGTAATTCACTTTAATGTTTTAGTAATTGTCAATGTGTTTAAAGGGCCATATCTAGTAATGACATATACTAAAAATCAACCGGAGATCTTAATAACTTATTTGTGGTAGTTAAAATGTGTCTATACTTATCAGATTGTAAAGGAATCTCCAACCTCTAGGCAGTCTTTTCATCTGCCTCCAAGCAGGATCCTATTTAGCAAAGCAGAAGGAAGGGATGCTACTTCAAAGGCTGTTGAAACCAGAAGATTTTATAGTCTTCATTGGTAGCACCATCCCATTTTTTAAGAGCACCCTTAATATGAAATTTTCTATAACCTAAACATAAGGTGAGCCTCTCATTTTTTTCTGCCCACAGAATAATAAAGGTGCTGGTGTTCATAATGGCAGAAGTGTACTGTATGTTTATACGGGATTACGGTGGGTATATATACACTGTCTTTAGCAATGAGAGTTTAGAGTACTGAATGAAATCTTTACTCTGCGATCGTTTTGCGATTTTTTTAAAGCAGCCGTTACTAGTTGGGTTTAAGCCTAAAATCTTTATAATTTTCTTCTCAGCAAGAATAATTTTGGTATAGAATTTGAAATGTAAGGACATTTCATGGACAGTGTTCAGGAGTCATGTGTAAAACATTTAATTTGGCCTGGGCATGGAACAATTGAAACAGATACCATCTGGAAAAAAATGGTATGGCCATCCAGATGTTTACTGGCTGAATATTCGTGATAGTTTAGGTGAAGATTGAAGTTGTTCGAACCAGTGATTACATTTGTGGTTTCAGTATGCAAACAGTGGACCTCTGAATTTTGGGCAGAGCAGTGGGTCTCAGAATTGTGATCCTGAACCAGCAGCTTCAGCAGTACTTGGAGATCTGTTGGAAAGGCAGAGTCTCAGGCTCGAGCCACTGGGTTGTGTGGTCTGTCCACTGAACCAGAAATTCTGGGTGTGGGGACAGCAATCTGTTTTAACTAGCTTTTCAGGTGATGTCCAATTTGAGAACCACTGCTCTAGATGTTAATTCTTTGGTTACCTACTTCAGTATAGACCAGCTTTCACAGACAGAACATTCTCTTGTATTAGAAAAAGAAGGAGCAAAAGAAAGGGAGACCAACAAATAAATAAATAAAAGAAGAAAGGAAAAGAAAGGCCCAGAGGACAAAGTAAAGGAAACTTTACCTTCTCAGGCTGGTGCAGTGCTACAGCAGCTGCCTCATAGGGCCTCTCGCTGGCAGGGTAGCCACACGTTACCCACCCTAGCTTACAATTCACCTGTCTAGACGGTAAGCAGGTGACTTTTGGAGGTCTTTTTCTGGTCTATTTTATTTTATTTTCTCACCTAAATCCCTGCTAGGGATTTTGTTCCCCCTCCTAAGTGTATGTAGTGGTCAGCTGGTCCACCAGCTGTGTTTGGATGCTGAAAAAGTTTTACCCCTGCTTACTACATTCTCATCAGCTCTTCAGCTTGGGCAAGAACTGTCCCCATCCTTCCACCTACACTTAGACTCTCTGCCAACCCCATGATCCTGTTTCCTATCCAGGACATATTTCTCTCACCACACTTGCAGATCCTGAACATTCTGCCCTTGTCTTCAGAAGGAACCTCTGTGATTTGTCATTTAATTGTTTGTCTGACTCTGAGAGACCTCTTAACAACAAATAAAAAGAAATTACTAAAATGGGAAGCTATGATGATATATCCCTTTAGTCCTCCTCAAGAGCCGGGCCTTGAAAAGAACTCGAGGGACTTCCCTGGTGGCACAGTGGTTAGGAATCCGCCTGCCAACGCAGGGGGCACGGGTTCAATCCCTGGTCCAGGAAGATCCCACATGCCGTGGAGCAAGTAAGCCTGTATGCCACAACTACTAAGCCTGTGCTCTAGAACCTGTGAGCCACAACTCTCATGCTGCATTTACTGTTTACATTTGTTTTACTGTACATAGCTTTGTAAACATTATTGCCTAAGATATTTGTATATAACTTGGGCTTTGTAGCTTTTATTTATTCAGAACTCATATGGCATGTTTAAAGACTTATGATGGTGTCCTACTCTGGGCAGCTGTGCAACTCCTGACGCCCGTGCGCCTAGAACCCATGCTCCGCAAAAAGAGAACTACAAAAAGAGAAGCCACTGCAATGAGAAGCCTGCACACCGCATAGAAGAGTAGCCCCCACTCGCTACAACTAGAGAAAGCCTGTGCACAGCAACAAAGACCCAACGCAGCCAAAAATAAATTAATTAATTAATTAAAAAAAAATAAAGACAGTCAGCTTGGGTTTGGAAAAAAAAAAAGAAGAGACACGTGGGACTTCCCTGGTGGTGCAGTGGTTAAGCATCCGCCTGCCAATGCAGGGGACGGGTTCGAGCCCTGGTCCGGGAAGATCCCACATGCTGCAGAGCAGCTAAGCCTGTGTGCCACAGCTACTGAGCCTGCACTCTAGAGCCCGCGAGCCACAACTACTGAGCCCACGTGCCGCAACTACTGAAGCCAGAGCGCCTAGAGCCCGTGCTCTGCAACAAGAGAAGCCACAACGATGAGAAAAGTCCACACACCACAACGAAGAGTAGTCCCCGCTTGCTGCACCTAGAGAAAGCCCGCACTCAGCAATGAAGACCCAATTCCACCATAAATAAATAAATTTATAATAAAAAAGATACTTGATAATTCTTTGTTAAATTGAATCGCATAATTTAGCCTAAATAACCTTTCCTCACTAGTCATTTCCCCATCTCTCCCTAGCTACACTGACTGTTTACATTTTTATTTGAAGGAAGGATTGCTTCACGATTCTCATATGATATAGGTCTATCTATGTAGTATTTATATATACAAGGTCATGTGGAATTTAGGAAAATCTACTGCTAACCTGATGGATCATGATCAAACTCTTATTAACTACAAACCCCTTGAAACTTCTTAGTGTTTCTGTCTCGTAGTTTGTTTTTCACTAGTTTTGGCTATTAGAAGTACTTCCAATAAGCTTTATTCTGTTAGCCACAGTTTTGGATACTTGCTTAAGCTATTAAAATGATATACGTCTCACTTTGTGTCATTTGCCAATTTAATGATCCCACCTACTCTTCTACACCCAGTTAATTGATAAAGAGGTTAGAATAATTGAATCTTCCACTGCCTGGGCACAGCCTCCCTGGCATTTCAGTACTGCTCTTGGAGTTGTAGCATCAAGTCACATTTTGTTTTTGTTTTGCGGTATGCAGGCCTCTCACCGTTGTGGCCTCTCCCGTTGTGGAGCACAGGCTCCGGACACACAGGCCCAGCGGCCATGGCTCACGGGCCCAGCCGCTCCGCAGCACGTGGGATCCTCCCGGACGGGGGCACGAACCCGTGCCCCCTGCATCGGCAGGCGGACTCTCAACCACTGCGCCACCAGGGAAGCCCCAAGTCACATTTTGTAAGGCAATTTTGTGAAGAATGTGGTCAAGCTTACTAGATTTATGCACGTCACTTTACACTATCAGGTTTGTCCCACAAAATCATTAGAGACAGTTCATTCTGTTATTTGTTGCTCTTTATGGCATCATTTTGCTCTCATGGGGGTTTAATAGAGGCTTTTAAAATTTGTAACTATGTATTTGATAGAAATTTAGAAAGATTCTCTATTTCCCTACATAGTAAGATACAGAATTTCTTTCTCAGTTTCAATGATTCTCAACCCATCAGTATTCAAAGATAGGACTTTGTGTGAAACTTCTGTTTTTCAATAGAGCTGAGTAAAAGCCAGTTGACTCTATGTTTTTAATGCACTCAGCCTATTTTAATAGTTACCTACTTCTGAGTTTCCTGCCCTGAATTTTACATTCACTATATTTGTAAAGAAGAAAGAGAAAGCAGCTTTTTAGTCTTTTTTTTTTGGTATCATCTATTATCAATCTCCTTTACCCATTTAATAAAGGAGTCACATTTTCTTTCTTTTCACCCATTCACCTCTTCAAACCTCCAGCTTCACTTGACCCTGCCATAAAGTCCTAGAAATAGTATATAGGAGTTTGAAAAGCAAGCAGTTCCTACAGCATTCTTACATTTCAATTTTGCGGCACAATGAATACTGACAGCATAATAAGGACTTTAAAAACTAAGGTAAAGCAAACTATGAATGCTGTAAGAATTTTTAATTTCACAAAACTCAGCAGGTGTAAGGAAGCATTTTTCTTTTTTTTTTTTTTTTTTGCATGTTAGGTCTATCAGGTCATAAAATTGAAGAATTTAATTTGCCTGTCACAACACTGAGTCTGCGTCAGATTTTTTAGATGTTATTTTAAAAACCAATTTTTAAAATATTGTTTCAGGTGTCTTTGTTTCTTAGAAGACATCTACATATTTAAGTAATATTTAAGTAGTATGCTTTGGACTACTTAGGTTTATTTTTTAAAAAAACTGACTGAAACGTAACAAAATTAATTTCTTTTCTTGGATGGCTCTAATAAATTTACCAGATCAAAGAATTGCATTTTTTATTTTAATAACTGTCACCTGGGTTAAGAATTATGCTTAGTTTAAAAAAATGCAAACAATACTACTACTTCTAAATTTATTTTGTTAATGAAGCCACTACATAAATGTAGCACTTTTTTTTAAATTAATTGCTCACACTGAAAAGGGCTAAATTCAGAATAACTCTCAGTTTCAAAGACCTAATTGCCAAGGACCTAGTCTTAATATTAACTAGGATAATTATTATGCAAAGCATACCCACCCAGAATGTTTGCATAGCTATCACAAGCGCTTTCATAAATGATGCTTTAATTAGTCTTAATTAGAATTTGTTTAAGTCAGCAGGGAATGCAGGGCCCGTGAAATGATGTATGTAATAAGCGTCAGGCTCACTTTTTACTTGGGGAATAGAGCTGACAAAATCACATCATGTTAAATTGATTCAGTCAGAATTAAAATTCTTATGGTATTAATTAAATGGGGGATCTCATTAGCAGGCTGCAGGGTGACGGAACGACTCTTTGGCGACCAGATGTGAGGAAAGAAGCACGGAAGGAGAGTACCATTAGGCCAGAAAGTCGTCTTATTCTTAGATACAGACATGATGACATTCAACCTGGTCCAAAGTTGTCCAACTATACATATTAGATTAAGATACCAGGAACTCAGAACAATTTTTTTTTTTTTTTTGGTCATTTGATTTCTTCGAACTTCTTCATCCTTTACCTCAGTAAAAAAATGCTGAGTATTCAGAAACGTCATTTTTATTTGACAAACCAACTCAGTATAGTTGGGAATCAATAAATAATTTAAATGGATAAATGTGGTTTTTATTATTTAAATACATGCTTTCCTTTATGGACATGAAATTCATTGAGAAATTCTATCTAAGGTTCTTCATTTCTTACCTACATTTCTTCTCATTGGTTCAATGATAACGCTAAAAACATAACTTCGTATGATCAAATAAGTAATAGGGTATCGATTAATGCATTCACAGAGCCACTGGTGATTTTTCTTCTGTCTGCTGTATGATAGCAAAAGAAGAAAGAAGGCACACTTTGTTATTTGTAAGGCAGTTCTGAGTGTGTAAGTCTAGTCATGGCTGGATGATATTTACTTCCAATTAGCATATGTTTTGTGAATGGCAAGGGGCATATGCTGCGGCTGTGTACATTTTTGGTCAATATTAACAATTTACGCTTTTGGCTTTATTCCTTCCAGCACTTGTAAAAATGAATATTTTTCTTACAAATGCTGAATGAGTGGGAAAATATTGAGGCTAAATCTTCCTATTCAAAGACATTGAGTTACACAGCTGGTATTTAACTATAGAGGAAGTGAGTCTTAATTGTTATTCATAGGAAAACATGAATTTTTTGAATACATAGCCAACGCTTTAAAGTAAAAATCAGAAAGTTAATGGTAAATTTAAAAATTGTCTCTACTCACACTTTGTAATAAACAAATAAAGTAGTAAATAAAAGTGCAGTATCTACTGTAGGCTACCATCTATGTCGGAAAATGGTTTTGATTTCTTTTTAGTTTAAAAATGGATAGATTTCTATTGAGTGATAGAAAATACCACTAGGAATATCAAGGAGAATGTAGACTGTGAGTAAACTTATTTCTTGGGAAGAGATACATCCTTGCTTCCAAATAGGACAGTTTTAGTCTCAAACATCAGTTTCCTCTCTCCAGTAATTTTTATTTTTATGGAAGTAATTTTATGTTGTATCATTTCCTGTTCCATTTAGATTTTTTCTCCCCAAAATGAGGTATCAAGATTTAAAGGCACAATATAGATTGTTAAAACCCAGCTTGAGTGTCTCACTCTACTCTGAAATGTTTTGTATATTTTATATTCTGACTATTTCACCCCTGACAGGTTGTTGAGAGTTTAAGTAAAACATAACAACCGTGACCAGCCTTTCAAATCCTGAGAACATTTTAAAAAGTCAAAGCACACTATGCCAATGCCTTTTCAGCAGAGTGTAACAAATGAAAATACACTTCTGTAGCCATCCACTTTTTTAAAACCTCATTCTGGAATTGGTTTAACAAGGACAAAAGCTGATCTAACATTGGACCATTTCCTTGACAACACGAAGAAAGAAAATGCAAGTTCATTCTGAGCTGATCCTTTTTGCAAAGATGCTGCTATGCAGAGTAAACATTACGGAGTATAGTTCTTCTTTAACATTTCCACACACAAAGTCAAGTGGCTTGTACTTCTACGGTGTTATATAGCCTATGCCAGATAAACCAACAACTGTACTGGTGACAGGGTATTTTGCATATCAGTAACTGAGTAAACATACATATTAAGATCTGCAAATGGTCAGCCTTGAAATGAATTCTTTGTTGGCTCCTAGGAATTTATATGAGACCTGCTCCCTTCAATGTTCTCCTATAGACATATTTTGGGCTTTTTTTTTTTATTAGTTTAAGATGTCTAAAACAATAATCCTAGTTTTGTTGCCACAATCAACCATGAGTGGAAAAAAAAAATTCCCAACACATCCTATTTAGGACACTGGCTTTCTCATGGCTATTTTTCTTCTTGGGGGAAAAAAAATACCATATTTATTTTATAACTATGCCTGGAGCCACCTCCTGTGCTCCTTGCCTTCAGCAACAGACAAACCTCTACTGAGGCTTTTTACAGCCTAAAGGAATATAGTAAAAGGTTACATAAACATTCAGAAAAATAAATTAATAACCCCAAGCCTTCTAAATGTACTGAAGAGGGACAGGCTATATAGTATGCGATGGTTTTGATTTAGGTAAGGCCTGCTGTCCAATATTCAATTCCATTTGTAAAATTAATAGCTCCTCCATGAATTGAATGAATTTAAACTTAGAAACATCTCCTTGCGACCTCATGGTGAAGGGTATGGCATTCAGAGTGAAAGAGGCATATATTGCTCTTCCATGTCCTGGTTTGAGACATTTGGGAGATCATGAAAACTCTATCTACCTTACATGAAGAACGAATGCCTGTCCCATCCCCTAAGCTGTACTCCATGAAGGCAGGAGACTAGGTATGTCTAGCTTTGCCTGAGCCCAAAATATCATATTGCTCAGTACATTTCTGTTATAAATAAAAGAGTAAATCAAATCACCTTACTTACATAGTGATGAAAGAAAAATGAAGTTTTATACTTAGCAGCTATCAGATCATTTCTTGAGAGCCATTTGTGATACAGGAGGAAAGAGGAGAAACGCAGGCACTCGAACAGTAGGAAGTATTGTTCTGCAGCAATGGGTGAACTAAAAAAGGATACCAAGAGTGGATTCATAAGCCAGGAGAGAAATGCTGCTTGCTACATAATACTGTCTAACTTGAGCCTAAGAACAGTATCAGAGCTCCTGTTAAAACATGAGAAAACAACAGGAAATTTCGAATATTGAGAAATTTGTCTTGTTCATGGAATGTCTGTTGGGAATGTTTAATTCATTCAAACATTATCTTCAAAATTTTCTTTAATATAAATTTAATCTTTTAAGATGACACGGCTAACCTCCATTCCCACCGTAAATTAAATTATTAAGACTAAATTAAGGCCAGACATCATGATTTTTAGAAAGTTTGGAGGGAAAGAAAAATCATGCATCTGTGATTCTTGAAATCATGGCAAATAGTGGGAAGGGGCATTTTGCTTTGGTGGATTAATGCTAAATCAGAAGTCATATTGTCTATGTGACCCTGGGTTAAGTCCCTTATTTGCGACCACTTCCACTATTGTTAAATGGTCAGAAAGAGTAATACCATGATATTTTAAATAGCAAAGATGTTCTTTGAATTAAGGCCAAATAAGAAGGCCAGGAACACAAGGAATAGGAGCCTAACCACATTTCACTATCATTTATCAGAAGAGGTGCCTTTTTTTTTTTTTTTTTTGAGGTGCCTTTTATTTCCTGGTACCACAGACCTTACCAGCTGTTACAGTCTGTGCTTATAACATCCCAGTCAAAAATCTTAAGGATGTTGAATTATTTAGTCCTATTATATCTCCCAAACTGCTGCTTTAACATGTAATTCTTTCATAGAGTATTATACATACAACATCTTTGTATGATCTGGGAATTTTATTCAGGGTGTTGATTGTAATAAAAAGTGACTGAATTTTTTTTTTTTGTAAGAGTAAGTGAAGTTTTGGTGTTTGACTACTGGCAGCTTTCATGCCTCACCTCTACCTCTTTCCCTCTGCATTAAGAAAGCCCTCACTCCTTTGGCCCTGGCAGGAAGTTCAAACCATGCCAGCCCCCATCAATGCCTGTGGGACCCTCACTGCAGACCTACTCCTTAACCACCTTTAATAAAACCCCACGGCAGACACCTTACCCCACTCTCTTAATCCATTTTTGGACTAGCTTGGGAGCCAGCCCTTCTCTCCCCAGGGGTGTTCATTATGTGAATAATAAACCTTTGTATACTCTCTTGTGTGTATCATCAGTCTCAACATACGAACCAAATCTTGGGCATGTGAGTCCATCCTACCTCTGATGAGTGATCACAGCACCCGTTCAACATGTGTCTTTGCCACAGACAGAAGTTAAATGCTGAACACGGAGGAGGAGGATCTGTTTGTTTGTTTGTTTTAATACAGTGTACTTTTCGTCTGTGATTTCTTTAAGACTCCGGATGCCCTGTGGACCAACAGCTCTGTAATAGACCAAAAAGGACTAGATATTGATATGATTAAGAATATCAACAGCAGGGACAGAGGTTAGGCTGAAAACTTGAAGGGCTATCAAGTCCCATTTCTTCAGGGCATAAGTTGATCTCCAGCTGGGATCAGAAATTTTCACTAGTGGTGTAGCACTGCCTAATTAGCTGCATTACGGAAGACTGACTTTCTCTGAGTGCTGGCCTCAGTTGGAGACAGGAAACTCACCTACTTCAGTGGTAAGGCTGTAACACTTAATTAATTAATGGTTGCAGCATATTTATGATCTTGGGATAAAAGGGCTATAGGATTGAAAGTATTACTATATTTCTTCCTATCGCTACTGGGAAACATGAGTCACTTTGGCAAATTAATGAATCCAAATTGAAATCTGTTTTTTACCCAAAGATTGATAAATTGTGAATACCTTCAGACTCTCTCTCCTCTCCATTAATTCTAAAAACTTGGGTCAGTTTTGTAAAGTATGACTTATTTTTACTATAGAATTTGATGCTCACGGAATAAAGCTTCAAGGTATGAGTACATGCTCATATTATAGGAAGCACTGTTATTTACTATAACAGTGGATATGGAGATGGAATTGGAGAATGGTTCTTGATCCAGTAATAAAAATTCTCATTGTTCATATAGATAAGGACTCAGAGTAATGATGACCTGACTGATCGAAATTAGGGGACAAGTCTAACTGATATTAAGTCAGAAAACTTCTCTCTTGGTTTTCTATGAAGTAACCATGTGGTAGATGGGAGAAAACAGCTCAGCTAAATTACTGAAGCAATAAAGCTGAGCAGAGAGAGATCCAGTTCAAGCTCTGGATTAATAACAAAGGCAGGAAGAGAAATCAAGTCATTAGGAAACACTGAAGGAAGAAATCAGGCGATAGTTCTGGCACATGGAAGTATTAGTAGGATGGCAATAAGAAACCTAAATCGAACGATGCATACTCTTTGAAAAGATGGGCCATTTATATGGTCTTTCTTATTATTTCATAGCAATCTTAAATAGAATAAAAGAGTATTCAAGTTTTTTCTCCTTTTAAGTTTTCCCCAGAATATCTTGTCTCTGCTATATAAACTCATTCTCTAAATCTCAACTACTTTATGACTGCACCATAAATGCAAAAAAATAATTGTGTTTTCTACTCCTTTCTCACAGGAGTCTAGCGTAGAAAATATATTTACACTAGGCTGCTTCACTGGGTTTTAAACTTCCTAATAGCAGAAAGGGACTTGGCAGGCAGAGGGGCCCCAAATGTGTTGATCTACAGTGTGAAGCACAATTGATAAAGACTCAGCAGAAGAAGGCTTTAGAGAAAATGATAAGTATTGAAAGAAAACCATTTTCTAAAGTGCCAAAAACAATTACCACTTGCACTTTGACCTTCTCAATTTTTGTAAGTAGTAGTAGGAAGGAAATGCCTGAACAAAAGCTTTGCAGAAAAAAGACGGGTCAGACAAGGAGTTCAGCTAGAGGATAACCAACTATCAAAATGCTTTCTGGATATCAGGGAATAGGATATTCCTTCTGAGATGGTTTTATAATGCTCACTATCACTTGGCAGTTCAGGAAGCAGTTAAAGCCTATATAGGACAACACTGTTACTTTAAAAAAGGAGATTTCTTGCTCTTTTGCATTTCTAAGCCTCTGTCTTCATAAAACATGAAAAAGGTGGTACAATAATCTGACTCATCCAATCAAAACCTTCCTCCTTTAAGTATACAGGAAAAGTTCTCTCTTGATAACATAGAGGGCCTTGTTATCAAGCAAAGTACTGACCCCTAAAAGCCCTGAGCATTTCTTTCTCCACAGATACGATGTAGAATCCTCTCGTATTTATGTTTGTACTTGTCTTAGTTTCTGTGTTTGTCTACATATTTTCATTATAAAAAAGTATAAAACACTTGTATATGTAACATATTATGTATTTATGAGAATATCATGGATATGCATACACATATGTCTCTTTGGCCCAGTTAAAATTCAGGAAATGATTCCCACATCTTGAACAAAGTATGTATGTTGGAGGTCATTTTTGAAGTTTAGCATTGAGCAGACTTTGCATAGTGAGAATTTTCTATGTTTGGGAAAGAGAACAAGAAGATACAGTGAAATAACCAACCAACCTACAATCCCATGAGTAATCTATAAAATCCTCTCAGACTAATTGGTTTACCTGACCCTCATACTCGGTGTTTGAAAATATTTAGGAATGCACCAACTAATGCCTTATCAGTATTCAGCTTTATTGCCAAAACATTTAGGGAAAAGAACAGAAATCCAAGAGCATAAGGAAAGAAGACTAAAAAGTAGCCCAGGCTAGGGTCTATTTTTAACTCACTTTCTTATCTGTGGTTCAGATCTATTAAACACCTTTAAATTGGGTTAATGTCACCAGCATCTAAGAACTCAGTGATCCTAAATGTTGTGTTAAGTTTTGATGGGGGAATGGGACAGTGCCATCATGAAGTAAGTCGCCTGTGATGGGAAGAAGTGAAAACAGGAATATGAGACCTTTGGAAGAAGACAGATAAGGATATAGGGGCTCTGATCTTAATAAAAGAAAAAAAAAGCTGATAGAAAAGACATTAATCACTGGACGGTGACTACTGAGAAAACATTCCTTTATGATTATGATTATTTGCTTATTAAGCCCAGGTCTGCAGATGACAATGGGGTAAATAACAAATAACATCCTTCAGTACCCTAGGAGAACTTCAGCCATCAGTCTATGAATTAATCATCAAATATTTGTGAAGGAAAGGCATGGTCCTTACCTGCAAGGATAGGACCTCTAGTTAGAGAGATAGCAGAAATGTATTCTACATGTATTCTACACATGTGAATAGTTAAAGGCATTATGTGATAACTTCTTGGGGGAAGTGAGTTTTTCATATTAGCTCATACTAAAAATCCATGATGAATTTCATTAATTCAGCAGCTCCACTCCTTTCCACCTCTATCTCATTCAGGGCATAAACTCAGTCGTCTCTTCCACACATGAAAGTCCCCAGAGAGTTGCTCAGTGTGCTCATGAGCTGCTCATTCATGTTTTCTCTCCAGCTTCCTCACTGATGCCTGAAAGACTCTTGAAAAATAGTCTCACGTCTTCAATGGCTGCCAGTGACCTCCATGAGATTACTCAAACATTGGACGCCACCATCACTCCTTCTTGGAGTGCAAGGGCTGCACAGTGTTTTGTGGGATAGTTGGGAAGAAGACACATTCCCTAATTTGTGTCGCTAAGAGTTACATCAGCCCCAGAAGCAGCACTACTTGAATTGTAAGTATCACAGAACCATTCTTGAAAATACTGCCTTAAACTTCTTGTTCAAACTGCTATAACGGTGAGGGGATTTCTGGGATGAGAACAGACTCAATGCCATTGCCTTTCTGGATCATTGTTTTTCACATATTGTTTTTCACATTGTTTTTCACATATTTCACATATTTTTGTGTCCCAGATGCCAGGTACCCTCCTTGATTAAAAATGAAAGCTCCGCGTATATTGTGTCATGCAAAAATAAATATTGACAAAGTGGGGTAGGGCTGTGTCTCAGCATCTACTCTGCCTCTGCTGTGCTTGGGATCAGCTGTGCCCTGAGCTGTAGTGATACAATAAAGGAATTCAGGGGTGTGGAAACTTTTCTCTGGCCTAGGGTGGTCAGAACAGGAAAGGAATAACAGGTGGCACTTAACCTTTGCTGTAAGGATAATTAGAGTCCTATGGGAGGTGGCTTTCCAAATAGAAGAGTGGTGTGGTGAATGCTGGTGTGCCCTGCATCTCCCTGCTTCAGACCCAAGCCCTCATTTCCTCAGCTGCCAGGAGTGTTGACTGCTGAAATTCATAGCCAGCTCCTTGTCCAGGAATTGCCCTCAGACTAAGGGACCTATATCACCCAAGGTTATAGCCCCTTTCAAGGGGCAACCACACCCAAGGACTGGTTAATGTGAAAGTCCAAAGGCCAGTGAGTGTGACACCTCTGCAGGCCAGCCCAGCTCTGAAGCTTCTCGTGGGTTTGATTGTGGGCTCTGTTGTAACATCACAGTTCAGCTTCCCCCTCTGCCCAGTCTCCTGCTCCCATCGCTTCCTTACAGGTGTTCCACAGACCACTTCCATTAAAATTCCTGTGCGTAAATCTCTGCATCACAGTCAGTTTTGTGGGAAGCCCATCTAAGAAAAGTGACAAATAAGATTTTTAGGGGATCGTGAATTAATCAGCTTGGCTAGAGTGGAAGTTTAGTGAGGGGTGGTTGTTTGGAACATAATGCTTGAAAAGAAAGTTTACAGGGAGGTCCTTGAATGCCAGGTTGTAGTGTTGGGACTTTAACAGACCAGAATCAGTAAACACGTGGCACGTGAGCTCACGGCAGCTTCTCCATTGCACGTCTGGAGTGGACATCCCAATCAATGACCGCTCTCTTCCCCACAGAATTCCAGCCTGATTGGAGAATCCTTCTCTAGGCTGAGAATCAGTCCGAATCATGTGTTATGAAGCCTGCACCCATCCCGTCAATACATTTTTAGGAGCAACTTAATATCATTCTAATTTCTAAAAAGGACTCCTTAGTAAGACTTGAGGCATGTTGGTTAGTCAAGAGTATTTATCCAATAATCATTTGATTTACAAACTTTAATGCTACCCTGAGGAGGAAATTAGAGGCACAAAGAACAAATGAATGCATCTAAGTACTGAATATATATCTACCATTAGGGACAGATATTTCTTTTTGAGGACCATCTCTTTGAGAATGTATTAAAATAGGCACCTTTTTTTATTACACTAATTTTAAAAATAATCTCATCAGATAAGATAACATACATACAAGGTAAATAAATAGAATTTTTAAAATGTACCAAATGATAATACATGGTTAAACATAAAATATCACATTTTCGACTTTTAATCTTCTCCAATATCACTGCCACATTTTATTCTGACATTTTGGATAGTCTTACTAAACGTGTCTTGATAGTGGTCAGTGAGGGTCTGTGCCTTGACTCAGTGTCATGTGTTACTTGAGTAGGGTGACCGTATATCCTATCTGTCCAGGATTCTTCATTATTATGAATAGTTCCTTCTTTCACTCTAAAAAGGAGATAGAGTCAGTCTATTTTAAATAATTTTGTACTAATGTTTCTGATGTAAGTTGGATTTCAACCAAAGAAATGAAGCAAAAATTTACAATTGTATTCAGATTTCCATGGCCTAAATGAGATTTTCTGCTTGGTGAATTTTCATCCTTCTCTGTCATGAAACTCTAGCTGGAGGAGAAAGTGGTAAAAGGGTCAGCAGATAGTTTATTCAGAACATCTGTCATGATTTTATCTCTGTTGCTTCACAGTGTATGTGTGGCCAGATATGCAGAAGGAATCCTGGGCAGACCATCAAGAAAAGTCACTATTAAAAAAACCAACAACAGGGAAAGGACATTCTTCCTTACCAGGGAAGGCCCAAGAGTTGTGTATGTGGGTGGGTGTTATGTTTGTATGCAGAGAGACAGAGACAAAAGCACAGTCTTGGAGATGTTTCCACCAGTTCCCATCATGTCAGTTGACAAAAAGAGGCCAAAAATGTACCCAGTGAACTTTGAACAACTTTTTATCTTTGACTCAGAATTTCATTTAGAACTTTATTTTTATTTTATATTGTTGGGGGGGCCCCATGATTTCCTACAACATCAAGCACCTCATTTTTTCAAATGTAGGTATTGTAAATCCCTTGTTGATTTTATTAATTATTTATATTGAAGTATAGTTGACTTATTATGTTATGTAATATTATGTTAGTTTCAGGGGTACAATGTAGTGATTGAATATTTTTATAGGTTATACTCCATATAAAGTTTTCATAAAATATGACTATGTTCCCTATGCTGTACATTACATCCTTGTAACTTGTTTATTTTATATCTAGTAGTTTGTACCTCTTAATCCTCTTCACCTATATTGCCCCTCCCCTCCCCTCTGGTAAACAAGAAACTAAAAGTGAGCCCATACTTAGGTGCAAAGATATGTTATTAGAATTCTTAAACTAAAAACCTTCCACTTTGCAATTTTCTATACACACCATTTTTTTTTTTTTTTTTGCGGTACGTGGGCCTCTCACTGTTGTGGCCTCTCCCATTGTGGAGCACAGGCTCTGGACGCGCAGGCTCCAGACGCGCAGGCTCAGCGGCCATGGCTCACGGGCCCAGCCGCTCCGCGGCACGTGGGATCCTCCCGGACCGGGGCACGAACCCGTGTCCCCTGGATTGGCAGGTGGACTCTCAACTACTGCGCCACCAGGGAAGCCCTATGCACACCATTTTGATAAGTAAGATGATTTGGTTTCAGGCCTTAGCGAAAGAACAAACATAATGATGAAGGGAGTATTACTACTGGCAGACTTAATGATTAACAACAAAACTATCAGTAAACAACTCAAAACACAGAGCATTTTAGGGCCCTTTAGTGTAGAGTGGGCCTTGAGGGCATCTTTGTATGACACAATCAAACTGTAAGTGTTATTGATGATACTGATGGAGAGAGTCAAAGACTTAATTATATCTACTCTGCTCAGGAAGGCAGGAATTTTTAAAGATTTTAGAAAACTCTAAAGTTCTTAAGGAAAAGCAATTTGGTGCTCAAAACACAAATATTAGTATCTGGAAAACTCAGTAAAATAGAAAGATACAATATCCAATAGATCTCATTAGCAGAGGCAATATTGTCCAGAAATCAATACTAAAGTTAAAGACATACATATGCACTGTCCATTTCTCTGCATTTATCTAATAGTACAGATAATATGATTAGCAAGACGCACACATGCACTCAGCCACCTAGCCCCACAAACATAGCAACACTAACGCAAGAAGAAAATGTATATTTTCTTCTGAATTTGGTTTCAGGAGTGCTCATTGCATCTCGATGTTTGTCATTTCACAGTGCTGCCTGCTCTCTTTTAAAACCAACTATTAGAGAATATTGCACTGAAGTTGATGATTTCATTCTCAAAAAATCCCTTCTTGTCCAAAATATTCATAAGTGCAGGAATCATCTTTTTCTAAAGTTCTAAAACCTGTCTGTGGTTAAGTCAGAAGCTCCATCCCATTTTACTTTTCAATAAAAAGCAAACATTTATTTACCAGGGTTTTCTGCCTGAATGTACTGTGACTTTCCTGCAGAAACCAAGTCTGCTTAGCCAGCATCTAGGTTATTCCTTGAGAAATGGCAATAGTATGTTGGGTTTTTAAAATCTGTAGTTAAAGGTCAGTATGTTTTTTAAAATAGTATTTATGGAAATATATAAAATAATAAAATAAATATATATAAAAAATAAAAATATATTGTATAAAAATAATTATTATGGCATTTATCTCATTATACATGTTAAGGAGGAAATGGGTTAATTTTTTTAAAAAATGAGGATGAGGAATTTTTTTTTTCCCTAAATGTGCAAAATATCACAGGGAAGTTTGGACTCTGAACAGTCTTCCTCAAGCACAGGTTTATTTGGCTGGCTTGCACTGCTTCTTTCTCTACTTATTCCCTATTACCACCTCCTCATTTTTCACTCTTTTTTACTTTTTTCAGTAAACAGTAGTAGAACAAAAACGTGCCTTTAGTCTTTGAAAAAACTACTAGCGGTAAGAAGATGAGGATAAACTTTCCCACTCTAGGCAATTCTTCCCCACCCCCTTCCCCCAGCAGATATTTTAAGACTTCACAGAACCTGAGTATTTTTTCTTTTCTTTTTTTTAAAACCTAGTCCAAACCTACTAAAACGTTCACCATCCCTGCTGCCTAATGCATTTATTCATGGCCTATATATATATTCTCCTCTGTAACCTCTTTCTTCATGTCTTCATTTTAATAATATTGCCTATGAGAAAACTGCTGGATAAATTATTCAATTTTTTTTCTATTATCCAGTATATCTGTGATAAAACTGATAATCTAGCTCAGTAAATACATTTATAATAATTTAAGTTAGTCTTCTCTTCGTATTTGTCCAACTGCCTGTCTGTCTTTATCTAGCTCTTTTTTTTTTTTTTTTTTTTTTGCAGTATGTGGGCCTCTCACTGTTGTGGCCTCTCCCGTTGCGGAGCACAGGCTCTGGACGCGCAGGCTCAGCGGCCATGGCTCACTGGCCCAGCCGCTCCGCGGCATGAGGGATTTTTCCCGGACCGGGGCACGAACCCGACGTCCCCTGCATTGGCAGGCGGACTCTCAACCACTGCGCCACCAGGGAAGCCCTATCTAGCTCTTTATACTCCATTCTCAAGCCTTGGCTAGGATGGACTTGAAGTACTTTGTTTCTGTTTGTTATATAATGAAGACAAGCTGCTAAGTAGATGCAAATGCTAATTCTGTAGTTTTCATTTCACACGAAATTTCATTAGTGTTAAGTATGGAAAATTAATTAATTCTTAATCACAAGTCCACAGAACTTAATCACCAACTACAAATAACTATGTTAAAGGGTAACACTATGGATTAACCATGAATCAACAAAGCAGGCAAATTCTGCATTAAGGCCAAAATCCAAGTGGATACTCATGACCTCTGGTTGCTAGTAAAGAAATAGGTCCAATCTCTTGTGCTAGAACACTATTTTTCAAGTATTTATTCTTTCATTCAACAATTTTTTTTTTGGTACTTTCTTTGAGCTAGACTCAGGGGATAAAATAGTGCTAAAATAGTCTCTGCCCTCAGAAAGTTTACAGCTGGCTAGTGAAACTAGTCAAGTGAAAAGAGAGGGAGATTAACACTTTGATGAGTGGTCGTTACAGATATTTTGGAAGGGTAACAGAAAAAGTTGCTAGCCGAGCTACTTGTGAAGGTTCATGGGACCAAGGGATGTTAAGAAGAAACCCTGAAGTCAATATTTACTCATATCTTTCCTTGTTTATCTTTTGTCCGCCCTCTGCAGTGGGACTTAATATTTTATTGAGTGGCTAAAGCAGTGATGTTCTGGAATCTTCATACTGGCTGGCAGCTGGTGGAGAGCCCACTGTTAGCATCTCTTCCAACTCTGTATTCAGTGACATAATGTTGGTTAGTCACTTGAATTTGGTGATGGTAACCGTATTTATACCATGGGAATTGGCAAATGCTACAAAGCAAGGTTTAAAATAAATTCCTCCAAAGAGCAGGTTGTTAAACATTTATCAACATACCACCTACCAAGGGAATGCAGAATTCCTTGATTCTGCTGGAAAATTTAGTGGAGGATAATGAGACAGGATAGTTTGGGGTTTTTTTTCCCCCAATGTTAGTAAGGTAAGGTCCCTGATAAAGCAGAGATTAGAACTATGAGTTATCCCTGCCTTCTTAGAAATTACAACAGGAAGGATAAGACAAGTCATCAATCACAGTATCTCAAGATTAAATCAGTTTAAAAAGTTCAAGGGAAGACAGGAGGGCTAGAAGGACTGCGGTAAGAATACATTTCAGTGGTTTGGTCCATGTATTGTTGAGTCATCAGGACCCCACAATTACTGTCATGTAAAGTCTGTGGGTCACTCAGGCAAAAGTGGTGTTGTTTCGGGGTATGAAATTTCTCAGAGTTTATCAACCTGCCTGCCTTCTGTGGGGATTCTACCCTGTGTCAGCAGTAGAAATAGACAATGTAACACAGTGTTTAAGAATGTTGGCATAACAAACACATGAAAGGATGCTCAACATCACTCATCATTAGAGAAATGCAGATCAAAACTACAATGAAGTATCACCTCATATTGGTCAGAATGGCCATCATCAAAAAATCTACAAAGAATAAATGCTGGAGAGGGTGTGGAGAAAAGGGAACCATCTTGCACTGTTGGTGGGAATGTAAATTGGTACAGCCACTATGGAGAACAGTATGGAGCTTCCTTAAAAAACTAAAAATGGAACTACCATATGACCCAGCAATCCCACCACTGGGCATATACCCTGAGAAAACCATAATTCAACAAGAGTCATGTACCACCATGTTCATTGCAGCACTATTTACAATAGCCAGGACATGGAAGCAACCTAAGTGTCCATCGACAGATGAATGGTTAAAGATGATGCGGCACATATATACAATGGAATATTACTCAGCCACAAAAGGGAACGAAATTGAGTTACTTGTAATGAGGTGGGTGAACCTAGAGTCTTTCCTACAGAGTGAAATTGGTTCTGAAGAACCTAGGGGCAGGACAGGAATAAAGACACAGGTATAGAGAATGGACCTGAGGACATGGGGGGGGAAGGGTAAGCTAGGATGAAGTGAGAGAGTGCCATTGACATATATACACTACTAAATGTAAAATAGATAGCTAGTGGGAAGCAGCCGCATAGCACAGGGAGATCAGCTCCGTGCTTTGTGACCACCTAGAGGGGTGGGATAGGGAGGGTGGGAGGGAGACGCAAGAGGGAGGGCATATAGGGATATATGTGTACATATAGCTGATTTACTTTTTTATACAGCAGAAACTAACACAACATTGTAGAGCAATTATACTCCAATAAAGATGTTTTAAAAAAAAAAAGTACATGGGAGGATGCGTGTAGGTTACATGCAAATACTACACCGGTGATTTTATATAAGGGACTTGAGCATCTGCAGATTTTGGTATCCATAGAGGATCCTGGAACCAATCCCCCACAGATACAGAGGGACAACTGTACAGAGAGAGATGATGGTAAATAAATAGGACAAAAAAATGTAATCAACTGGTAAATCTGGGTAACAGTTCATAGGAGCTCTTACTAATTTTGCAACTTTTCTGTAAGTTTGAAATCATAGCAAAATAAAAAGTTTTCAAAACTATGTAAAAAAAGAAGAATGTTGGCATAGGCCTGTGAGTGCCTTGGTTTAAATACTTTATTACTATGCAATACTGGGAAAGTTACATAAACTCTGTGTGATTCAGATTCCTCTTTCTTAAAATTGGAATAGTAATAGTACTTAACTCAGAGTTTTTTTAGAGGTTAAATTAATTAAAGATGTGAAAGCACTCAGGGCCTACCTGCCATATCGTGCATACTTTGATGTTATTTATTGTCTTTATTAACACATACTCACAAGGACTGGCAGCTTCCCCAAAATGGGTTAGGCATGATCTGATCCTATCATTCCAAACACTTTTAAGAACTCCCAGAAGTCATTGCTAATCTTTGAGCTTGACAGATATGAAGATTAACCATAGAATTTTGGACATTTGCCCAATTTCTCTACAATTAACCCTGAATATTTGTGATACTATCTTCGTCTTTTACTAATATTATGAACAGATACAGTAGATATGATTTATACTGTTAGATTTAACTAATCAATGATAAGGGAACCACAGATCCGAAAATACAGTGAAGTTGGCCTCATAAAACAGGGTTCTAAAGAAAGATAAATTTGAAATGTTTTTGGAAGGATATAAACACTTAAAAATAGACATAAGACTTTTCCTTCCTCTCACTGGTCATGGAATTATTCACACCTGTCAGTTCCTATGTACCCTTTGTTCAAAAGCAATAGGAAAAAAGCAACCTTTGAACACAGATTTGCTTATTACCTCACTTACCGTCCTACTTCTAGTCTTCCAGGAATCCCATTGTAAGGCCTTGCTCAGGACTTCCCTGGTGGTGCATTGGTTAAGAATCTGCCTGCCAATGCAGGGGACATGGGTTCGAACCCTGGTCTGGGAAGATCCCTCATGCCACGGAGCAACTAAGTCCGAGCGCCACAACTACTGAGCCTGCGCTCTAGAGCCCGTGAGCCACAACTACTGAGCCCACGTGCCACAACTACTGAAGCCCGCATGACTAGAGGCTGTGCTACGCAACAAGAGAAGCCACCGCAATGAGAAGCCCGCTCACCGCAATGATGAGTTGCCCCCGCTCGCCGCAACTAAAGAAAGCCCGTGCACAGCAACAAAGACCCAACACAACCAAAAACATATTAATTAATTAATTAATTAATTTTTTAAAAAGTCTTTATCTTGGAAAAAAAGGCCTTGTTCATGGCCGCAGATATGACAGGAACTGGAATCATTTCTGAGATATAATGCAGGCATTTATGATGATTAGTTAATCATTTATACAACTTCTTAAAAATGAAAACCTGCTGTACAAGGACTAAATCCAGAGCCATAAATCAGCTCTGTAAAGTGTGCAACTATTCACTCATTCATGGAGTGATGCTTGATTAGAGGATGGGAAGAAGAAAAAGTGAGCAGAGTTCTATGCGGTTTTTAAAATCCTGCACTGTTGCACTAAACCCAAATTAGCCCTAGGAATATACATGGATGCCATGGTACAGACACTGGTGTGAAAAGCAGAGGACCTGTGTCAGGTTCCAGGGATGGCATTGAAGGTGGCAATATCAGCACTCAGGAATCCAGGCTACCCTGCCCTGCCCACCACTTTGACCAATCAAGACAATACCACTTCAGTTGATCTTACAGATTAAATATGTACAAGTTTTCCATGTTGGCTATATGCATTTTTTTTTTTTTTGAAAAAGGATCACTGGTTAAAAGTTGAAAACCATTAAACTAGTTCAGCCTTAAAGATTGGGGACTGGCGCTTCCCTGGTGGTGCAGTGGTTGAGAGTCTGCCTGCCAATGCAGGGGACATGGGTTCGTGCCCCGGTCCAGGAAGATCCCGCATGCCGTGGAGCGGCTGGGCCCGTGAGCCATGGCCGCTGAGCCTGCGCGTCTGGAGCCTGTGCTCCGCAACGGGAGAGGCCACAACAGTGAGAGGCCGGCGTACAGCAAAAAAAAAAAAAAAAAAAATTTTATCAACAAAATTAGCTCATACTACTTAGATTGCTTTGACTCATAATTGCTTAAAGCATAGATTACTATATAAGACTTTGATGTAATACAAAGAATAGAAGGTGACTATTCAGTAGGGTTGAGATCTTTTCAATACTTTAAATGCTACAGGGTAACAAAGGAAAAATATTAACTCCTATACTTTTAAGGGATCATTCCTTTAATTCCCTTTTTCCATCCAAGGTGGTTAATAACAGAACTTTATACTGTAAAGTACCTTAAGAAACCTGACATTTTACAGATGAGTGACCAGAGGGTTATTCAGAGTTGCTTGAGGAGGTATTCTATGTCCCGGATTCTTTCCACTGTACCATATGGTTTTGCCAAAGAGTAAATATACAAGCTATCTGAAGAAACCAACTGGAGATTCTTAATCACAATTTTTGTTCCTTTCTCTCTGTGCCTGTCTCTCTCTCTCTTTCTTTCTCTCTTCCTTCCTTCCTTCTCTTTCCTCCTTCTTCCCTTCTTTCTCTTTCTTTCCTTCTTCTCTCTCTCTTTCTTTCATTCATTTGCTAAACAATTTTTTGAAATGCTACAAGGGAGCCCAGCACTCTACCAGCACTGGGAATTTGCAGTTATATAAAAAGATCTGGTACTTGTCTTATAAAAATATACAGGTTGGAAGAGGAACTAGACAAGTAAACTGCTTACATGAGTATGGAGTGTTAGGTCCTATGGAGAAATATTCAAGGGTGCTGTTGAAGCAAGAGGCAAGACTTTTAAATTGGAGAAACAGTTAGGGATGGTCATGGAGGAAGCAGCAGTTGGAGTGTGTGTCTTGAAGAATTAATAGAAATTAAGTAGACAAAAGGTGTGTATGGGCTTGTGTGTGTGTGTGGGGGTATGTGAGCTGTGGAGGGAGTATTCTAGTAGAAGAAAAAAGACACAGATGCCCAAAACAGGTGATGCGTTGGAGGAGCTGCAAGAATTTCAGTAATTGTGGATAGAGGGATGTATGTCAGAAAGGAGTGTTGGGAGATGAGAGCTGTAGAAAGCCAGAAACATCATGAAAGATCTTCTAGAGAACGTTTACAAGTATGAATTTTTTTTTGTGGTACGTGGGCCTCTCACTGTTGTGGCCGCTCCTGTTGCGGAGCCCAGGCTCCGGACGCGCAGGCTCAGCGGCCATGGCTCACGGGCCCAGCCGCTCCGCGGCATGTGGGATCCTCCCGGACCGGGGCACGAACCCATGTCCCCTGCATCGGCAGGCGGACTCTCAACCACTGCGCCACCAGGGAAGCCCTACAAGTATGAATTTTGCCCTAAAATGTTATACTGCAACAGATAGCTGTTGATCAGGGGGATGCCATCCTCAAGCCTGGATCCTAGAAAATAACTGGCAGGACTGTGTGGAGAGGCTGGCAGAGGCCAGTCCTGAGATGGCAGAACCATTAAGGATGTGCTTCCAGTAATCCAGGAGAACGAAATGAGGGCTGTAGCGCATACTAGGGAGAATTGACATCAGGAAATAAATCTATGACTAATCAGTTAACAATTAACCTTGACTTTACCTGAAGGGTTTAAGAAAAATACATGGTAAGAAATAGATTATTTTGGTTCTCCCAGGGACCTGACTACACTTGACAGTAAAGATCAAAATCCTAATTCTGCATTTCTACACCTAACAAATATTCCCACAATTTCTGTGACATTAAATTCAGCAGATGTTTCCAGGAGAGTTAAATATAGTATTCTGTTTGGTTTGTTTGTTTCTTGGATAGAGAGCAGAGTAATTGTGATGCTTTGACATCTCTCTAGATGTTGGGTATGTTTTTATCATTCTGGAGTCATTTTAAGACTATCTAAATTCAGTTTTGCAAAAACTCCCTGGAAAAGGATAAAATTTAGTTCAGGAAGGAGACTCACATCCATCAGATTAATTGAAATGGTCAATATATTTATTGTTTAGAACGAGCTACACATTCTGCAGTGAGCTATAGGGGAGTGGATATGGATGTGAGAAAGGACCTGTGTTAAAAATTATAGAAAGAGAAAGAGCTTATTTTGTTAAAACCAGTGGCTATGACTGTCACACACAAAAGTGGATCTGAACATACTTTTATTTTATTTATTTTACTAGAAATACTCAGTTGAATCACAGAGCTGGTGTTTCTCAGATTGTGGTGCCAGGATCCGTAGTTCAGCCTCACTTGGGAACCTGTTAGAAAAGCAAATTCTGAAATTCCATTTCAGACTTACTGAAACAGAAACTCTGCGGGGCAGGAGAGGTAGTAATCTGGGTTTTAGCAAGCCTGAGAGGAGGTTCTGATGCACAACAAAGTTTGAAAACCACCATGATTGAGCTATTACCATCGTGATTAAGAGCGTGGACTCCAGAATCAGACAGATCTCCAAATTCTGGCTCTGCCACTAAATAGATGTGATCTTGGGCAATTTATTTAACTTCTCTAAACTTCAGTTTCCTCATTTTCAAAATGGGAATAAACGTATTTCCTACTGCATAGGGTAGTTGTAGAGACCCAATGAGATGATGCATTCATTTACTCATTCATTCATTGGTTCTGTACTTACTCATTGGGCATATGTGTCCTCCCAGGCACTCTCTCAGTCACTGGAGGGTTAATGGTGAATAAAAGCGACAAAGTCTTTACCTGGGAGACAGGGAGATACACATTCCAATGCGTTACATGTTGTGGCGACTCAGCATCGTGTTTATCTAGTGCACCAAAATTTCTCAGTAAATGTTATTTGTGATGGGTATTAGCTAATTGTTCCTTTGAATTGGAATTCAAAAGCAATGCCATTTTCAATTTACTCAATTCAGCTTTTCCAAACATTGTTAAGATCAATATATGTCTGGCTGGAGCAGCATTTAAAAAAAAAAAAACAGACCAGAAAACACCCTGACTCTTAAAACAGAAAAAACCAGGGGACTGTAATTTATGAAAATAAAACTACCACAGAACCTAAAGACAACATTTCACCCTAATGAAAATGGAGATAAACTTAAGAACTGTTGTTTAGGCCATTTTGAAATGTTAGGTTTGTAAAGGATTTAGAACGCCCCGAAGTTTCTGTCCTATTGCCTGCTGAACACATTAAAAAAATGGACTGTTCCATTATTAAATGATGCTTGAAAGCTCTCTGTGTTTGATGGAGGGGAGCAATCTTCTGGGTGTCCAGGAAAAGCTGTTACAACTTTTTTAACAGCCTCGCATCTGGTGATGGAGGCCTAGTCATTTAAATTAAAGAAAAGGGCAGAGAAAACGCTGAGAGGCAGTTTGATCTAACTCAACCTTTTCAAATGACTACACTAATTTTAAACATATGAATTTAACTGTATGTTTGCTCCCCTATAAACAGGGCGAACAAACAGTATATCATTTTTACACTTGAACTGTATTATGATTTTAATGCAGGCTCAGGTGAGGTGAGGTCAGAAGATACAATTAAATGGATCTGGTACCAGCTGGAGATTAGGCTCTCTTTAACCATGCTTGGGTGATTTATCCATCAACAACTCATGTACAGCTCCATAAAAATTGATATCTGTTTAAAAATAGGTATTAAAATACAGTGTACTTTTAAAAATTAGAGACAAAAATATTGTGTAGTTGCCAGCAGGTAGTTTATTTAATATTCATGTGCAATATGAAACAGAAAGATTCCTGTTCGTGGAATAAATATCTATTAGAATAAATTCTCCCTAGTTGCTGATATAAATATATAGAGCTTCTGTGCTTGGTCAAGTCCTTGGAAACAAATATGGAAACAAACTTTTAAATCATTTACAACCCCCCAGCATGTGGAGTAATGACATATAATTACCTCACTTGTTAACTGGCTCTGTCTGTTCCTCAAGGATTTATTTCAATGTTGTTCTTTCATGAAAAAAAGGAAACAGAAATGCCAAGTAAATGGATTTACTAAGAGGAAATACAAAATCTTGGTGGTTTTATATATTCTACTGTGGACTATGAAAGGTAGACTTCAGTCTTGTGATTGAATTTGGTTCCTAATAGATGTAAATTCAAATATTTGTATTTTCAGCATCTAAAGCCAACTTGGAGCTCTAAGTAAAGGGCAATCATTTGTCTACTAATATGCATATCAAAAACTTAAACAAATGAGCATTTAAAAGTAATATTTGATTAACCATTTGTTGAAAGAAAAGTAATTCTGCCTGTCTAATCCAGTAATTTATATAGTTTAGTGATTTGCTTGTCAATAATGAACAAATTGCCCTAATATATTACTGCAATGCTTCATTTTCATTAAGACATCTGCCAACTTTTCAAAAAACCTTTTCCAGTTGGGACTTGACTTATAATTGTAGAGTCCCTTGGGGGACTTTCAATATTATTCTAATCAATTTTATCTACAATACACAATATGGATGATTACATCGCAATGCAATTTCCGAAGTTACCTTCTCACATTAGTCATTTGCAAAAAGAGAAGACACTGCCGATGACTCCAGAACATATTTTAGAACAGAAACTTACTGCAGCAATGGAGCAAAGAATATTTTTCATCATTTGAATGCATCACAACATGAATATGTATAGTACAGATATGCTTATATAATTTACAACCACACTTCAAGCTTTATGGCCTATAACATTTATATGTTATTTTTATGCAATCGGATGATAATGGATTTTACAGCCACAAGATTGAAAAGTTGAAAAGTTCTCCAAGATGCTCTTGCTGTGTGTGGACCTCTGTGATAATGCCATAGTCTTTTTTTCTTTTTTCTTTTTAATAATAAGAGGAGGTGTATCATAGTTGTAGGGAAAGCTGGAAAAATAAAAATTCTCTGTCTCACTCAAATTGAATCAAGACTCCAAAAGTCATTCAACTAGTCTCTATCCATAACAAGTGTAATATCTTGCTCCCACCTTTACTCTTCATTTTCAAACTTCTCTTGACCCAGGTGGGGAAGAGTTATGCTACTTATTGAGGAACCATCCCCAAACCTTCCCCCCAAATCTTCATCATCATGGTCTTCCCCATGGTCATCTAATCTGTCTTTGAGAGTATAAAGCCTACTCCTAATATCAGAGAAGTCTATTTTCATTTTAACAGTGAGTATTCAGGGGCATTGAAGAGGAGACAAACAGATCTTATAAAAGGAAAACAGAATGACAAGTAATAAACCTTCTGATGAAGAGCAAGTCAGTGGTAGTACCAGGAAAGCCTAGTGTTTTTGGATTTATTGCTTGTTTTTACCAAGTTTTCTTACTCTTTGTTTTTAAAGCAGTAGCAAGGAGTAGCAAAAATGAACCCCAATTCTCAGAATTCGACATCCAAGGCTCTTTCCTGTTTTTAACGTATTTATAAATTGTTTCAACCAATCATTTTAAAGTATATTTTTTTAAACTTTTAATCTTACTATTAGTTGACTGAATTAAAATAAACAGCACACCAACCAAAATAGGTATGAATTCATCATTTAAAATTAATAAACCTGTCATTAACAAATATTTATTAAGTGCTTACCAAACGCAAGGTAATTTCCTAGAACATACATGAAGAGAAATTTAAACACTACCTAGGAGACATAAAAGAAGGCTTGAAAACCTGGAGAGACATGTATTCTTTGTATGTAAAAGGATTCAATATTTTAAAGCTTTCTGTTCTATTTAAATTAATTTTGTTCTCTTCACAATAATCCTGATCAAAATATTACCAAGGCTTTTCATCAATTTCATCAAAAATGAGCTTACCTGGAAAAATAAGCTGAGGATACCTGGAGTAAGTATTCCAAGCTGGGAGAATGGGTGTGGCCAGATTTATGGGCAGCAATTTGGAAAGGATGTTCAGGAGATGATAAGTAAATAGATTTTTTTAAATTTTTATTTAATTTACTGTTTTATACAGCAGGTTCTTATTAGTTACCCATTTTATACATATTAGTGTACATATGTCAATCCCATTCTCCCAATTCATCACACCACCACCACCACCCCCGTGCCGCCACTTTACCCCCTTGGTGTCCATACATTTGTCCTCTACATCTGTGTCTCAATTTCTGCCCTGCAAACCGGTTCATCTGTACCATTTTTCTAGGTTCCACATATATGCGTTAATATACGATATTTGTTTTTCTCTTTCTGACTTACTTCACTCTGTATGACAATCTCTAGATCCATCCATGTCTCTACAAATGACCCAATTTCGTTTCTTTTTATAGCTGAGTAATACTCCATTGTACATACGTACCACATCTTCTTTATCCATTCGTCTGTCGGTGGGCATTTAGGTTGCTTCCATGACCTGGCTATTGTAAATGGTACTGCAGTGAACATTGGGGTGCATGTGTCTTTTTGAACTATGGTTTTCTCTGGGTATATGCCCAGTAGTGGGATTGCTGCGTCATATGGTAATTCTATTTTTAGTTTTTTGAGGAACATCCATAGTGTTCTCCATAGTGGCTGTATCAATTTACATTCCGAGCAACAGTGCAAAAGGGTTCCCTTTTCTCCACACCCTCTCCAGCATTTGTTGTTTGTAGATTTTCTGATGATGCCCATTCTAACTGGTGTGAGGTGATACCTCATTGTAGTTTTGATTTGCATTTCTCTAATAATTAGTGATGTTGAGCAGCTTTTCATGTGCTTCTTGGCCATCTGTATGTCTTCTTTGGAGAAATGTCTATTTAGGTCTTCTGCCCATTTTTTGATTGGGTTA